>NC_092416.1:3153619-3413619 GCF_040894005.1 Engystomops pustulosus | reverse complement strand
AGGGGGTCGGGGGGGGAGCAATGGCCGCCTCTACGGACCCCGGACCACCGCGCACACGTCCTATTAACCCCGGTGTCACAGAGAGAAATGGTGACTGGAATTACAGGAAGGTCCTAGAATCCGGGGATTTCCCCAGATCATTGCTCTCCGGGCCTGTAGGCCCAAAGTGTCCGGTACCAAACCCAGACAGAGGTCTACGAGTATGTGTGATGTACGGGAGGAGGACTACGAGTATGTGTGATGTACGGGAGGAGGACTACGAGTATGTGTGATGTACGGGAGGAGGACTACGAGTATGTGTGATGTACGGGAGGAGGACTACGAGTATGTGTGATGTACGGGAGGAGGACTACGAGTATGTGTGATGTACGGGAGGAGGACTACGAGTATGTGTGATGTACAGGAGGAGGACTACGAGTATGTGTGATGTACGGGAGGAGGACTACGAGTATGTGTGATGTACGGGAGGAGGATTACGAGTATGTGTGATGTACAGGAGGAGGACTACGACTATGTGTGATGTACGGAAGGAGGACTACGAGTATGTGTGATGTACAGGAGGACTACGAGTATGTGTGATGTACGGGAGGAGGACTACGAGTATGTGTGATGTACAGGAGGAGAACTACGAGTATGTGTGATGTACGGGAGGAGGATTACGAGTATGTGTGATGTACGGGAGGAGGACTACGAGTATGTGTGATGTACGGGAGGAGGACTACGAGTATGTGTGATGTACAGGAGGAGAACTACGAGTATGTGTGATGTACGGGAGGAGGACTACGAGTATGTGTGATGTACAGGAGGAGGACTACGAGTATGTGTGATGTACGGGGGGAGGACTACGAGTATGTGTGATGTACGGGAGGAGGACTACGAGTATGTGTGATGTACGGGAGGAGGACTACGAGTATGTGTGATGTACGGGAGGAGGACTACGAGTATGTGTGATGTACGGGAGGAGGACTACGAGTATGTGTGATGTACGGGAGGAGGACTACGAGTATGTGTGATGTACGGGAGGAGGACTACGAGTATGTGTGATGTACGGGAGGAGGACTACGAGTATGTGTGATGTACGGGAGGAGGACTACGAGTATGTGTGATGTACGGGAGGAGGACTACGAGTATGTGTGATGTACGGGAGGAGGACTACGAGTATGTGTGATGTACGGGAGGAGGACTACGAGTATGTGTGATGTACGGGAGGAGGACTACGAGTATGTGTGATGTACAGGAGGAGGACTACGAGTATGTGTGATGTACGGGAGGAGGACTACGAGTATGTGTGATGTACGGGAGGAGGACTACGAGTATGTGTGATGTACGGGAGGAGGACTACGAGTATGTGTGATGTACGGGAGGAGGACTACGAGTATGTGTGATGTACAGGAGGAGGACTACGAGTATGTGTGATGTACGGGAGGAGGACTACGAGTATGTGTGATGTACGGGAGGAGGACTACGAGTATGTGTGATGTACGGGAGGACTACGAGTATGTGTGATGTACGGGAGGAGGACTACGAGTATGTGTGATGTACGGGAGGAGGACTACGAGTATGTGTGATGTACGGGAGGAGGACTACGAGTATGTGTGATGTACAGGAGTACTACGAGTATGTGTGATGTACGGGAGGAGGACTACGAGTATGTGTGATGTACAGGAGGACTACGAGTATGTGTGATGTACGGGAGGACTACAAGTATGTGTGATGTACGGGAGGACTACAAGTATGTGTGATGTACGGGCGTAGGACTACGAGTATGTGTGATGTACGGGCGTAGGACTACGAGTATGTGTGATGTACGGGCGTAGGACTACGAGTATGTGTGATGTACGGGAGGAGGACTACGAGTATGTGTGATGTACGGGAGGACTACGAGTATGTGTGATGTACGGGAGGAGGACTACGAGTATGTGTGATGTACGGGAGGAGGACTACGAGTATGTGTGATGTACAGGAGGAGGACTACGAGTATGTGTGATGTACGGGAGGAGGACTACGAGTATGTGTGATGTACGGGAGGAGGACTACGAGTATGTGTGATGTACGGGAGGAGGACTACGAGTATGTGTGATGTACGGGAGGAGGACTACGAGTATGTGTGATGTACGGGAGGAGGAGGTCTACGAGTATGTGTGATGTACGGGAGGAGGACTACGAGTATGTGTGATGTACGGGAGGAGGACTACGAGTATGTGTGATGTACGGGAGGAGGACTACGAGTATGTGTGATGTACGGGAGGAGGACTACGAGTATGTGTGATGTACGGGAGGAGGACTACGAGTATGTGTGATGTACGAGAGGAGGACTACGAGTATGTGTGATGTACGGGAGGAGGACTACGAGTATGTGTGATGTACGGGAGGAGGACTACGAGTATGTGTGATGTACGGGAGGAGGACTACGAGTATGTGTGATGTACAGGAGGACTACGAGTATGTGTGATGTACAGGAGGAGGACTACGAGTATGTGTGATGTACGGGAGGAGGACTACGAGTATGTGTGATGTACGGGAGGACTACGAGTATGTGTGATGTACGGGAGGAGGACTACGAGTATGTGTGATGTACGGGAGGAGGACTACGAGTATGTGTGATGTACGGGAGGAGGACTACGAGTATGTGTGATGTACGAGAGGAGGACTACGAGTATGTGTGATGTACGAGAGGAGGACTACGAGTATGTGTGATGTACGGGAGGAGGACTACGAGTATGTGTGATGTACGGGAGGAGGACTACGAGTATGTATGATGTACGGGAGGAGGACTACGAGTATGTGTGATGTACAGGAGGACTACGAGTATGTGTGATGTACAGGAGGACTACGAGTATGTGTGATGTACAGGAGGAGGACTACGAGTATGTGTGATGTACGGGAGGAGGACTACGAGTATGTGTGATGTACGAGAGGAGGACTACGAGTATGTGTGATGTACGAGAGGAGGACTACGAGTATGTGTGATGTACGGGAGGAGGACTACGAGTATGTGTGATGTACGGGAGGAGGACTACGAGTATGTATGATGTACGGGAGGAGGACTACGAGTATGTGTGATGTACAGGAGGACTACGAGTATGTGTGATGTACAGGAGGACTACGAGTATGTGTGATGTACAGGAGGAGGACTACGAGTATGTGTGATGTACGGGAGGAGGACTACGAGTATGTGTGATGTACGGGAGGAGGACTACGAGTATGTGTGATGTACGGGAGGAGGACTACGAGTATGTGTGATGTACGGGAGGACTACGAGTATGTGTGATGTACGGGAGGAGGACTACGAGTATGTGTGATGTACAGGAGGAGGACTACGAGTATGTGTGATGTACAGGAGGACTACGAGTATGTGTGATGTACGGGAGGAGGACTACGAGTATGTGTGATGTACAGGAGGACTACGAGTATGTGTGATGTACAGGAGGACTACGAGTATGTGTGATGTACGGGAGGACTACAAGTATGTGTGATGTACGGGAGGACTACGAGTATGTGTGATGTACGGGAGGACTACGAGTATGTGTGATGTACTGGCGTAGGACTACGAGTATGTGTGATGTACGGGAGGAGGACTACGAGTATGTGTGATGTACGGGAGGACTACGAGTATGTGTGATGTACGGGAGGAGGACTACGAGTATGTGTGATGTACGGGAGGAGGACTACGAGTATGTGTGATGTACGGGAGGAGGACTACGAGTATGTGTGATGTACGGGAGGAGGACTACGAGTATGTGTGATGTACGGGAGGAGGACTACGAGTATGTGTGATGTACGGGAGGAGGACTACGAGTATGTGTGATGTACGGGAGGAGGACTACGAGTATGTGTGATGTACGGGAGGAGGAGGTCTACGAGTATGTGTGATGTACGGGAGGAGGAGGTCTGCGAGTATGTGTGATGTACGGGAGGAGGACTACGAGTATGTGTGATGTACGGGAGGAGGACTACGAGTATGTGTGATGTACGGGAGGAGGACTACGAGTATGTGTGATGTACGGGAGGAGGACTACGAGTATGTGTGATGTACGGGAGGAGGACTACGAGTATGTGTGATGTACGAGAGGAGGACTACGAGTATGTGTGATGTACGGGAGGAGGACTACGAGTATGTGTGATGTACGGGAGGAGGACTACGAGTATGTGTGATGTACGGGAGGAGGACTACGAGTATGTGTGATGTACGGGAGGAGGACTACGAGTATGTGTGATGTACGGGAGGAGGACTACGAGTATGTGTGATGTACGGGAGGAGGACTACGAGTATGTGTGATGTACGGGAGAAGGACTACGAGTATGTGTGATGTACGGGAGAAGGACTACGAGTATGTGTGATGTACGGGAGGAGGACTACGAGTATGTGTGATGTACGGGAGGAGGACTACGAGTATGTGTGATGTACAGGAGGAGGACTACAAGTATGTGTGATGTACGGGAGGAGGACTACGAGTATGTGTGATGTACGGGAGGAGGACTACGAGTATGTGTGATGTACAGGAGGACTACGAGTATGTGTGATGTACGGGAGGAGGACTACGAGTATGTGTGATGTACGGGAGGAGGACTACGAGTATGTGTGATGTACAGGAGGACTACGAGTATGTGTGATGTACGGGAGGAGGACTACGAGTATGTGTGATGTACGGGAGGAGGACTACGAGTATGTGTGATGTACGGGAGGAGGACTACGAGTATGTGTGATGTACAGGAGGACTACGAGTATGTGTGATGTACAGGAGGACTACGAGTATGTGTGATGTACGGGAGGAGGACTACGAGTATGTGTGATGTACGGGAGGAGGACTACGAGTATGTGTGATGTACGGGAGGAGGACTACGAGTATGTGTGATGTACAGGAGGACTACGAGTATGTGTGATGTACGGGAGGAGGACTACGAGTATGTGTGATGTACGGGAGGAGGACTACGAGTATGTGTGATGTACGGGAGGAGGACTACGAGTATGTGTGATGTACAGGAGGACTACGAGTATGTGTGATGTACAGGAGGACTACGAGTATGTGTGATGTACGGGAGGAGGACTACGAGTATGTGTGATGTACGGGAGGAGGACTACGAGTATGTGTGATGTACGGGAGGAGGACTACGAGTATGTGTGATGTACGGGAGGAGGACTACGAGTATGTGTGATGTACGGGAGGAGGACTACGAGTATGTGTGATGTACGGGAGGAGGACTACGAGTATGTGTGATGTAGTGGAGGAGGACTACGAGTATGTGTGATGTACGGGAGGAGGACTACGAGTATGTGTGATGTAAGGGAGGACTACGAGTATGTGTGATGTACGGGAGGAGGACTACGAGTATGTGTGATGTACGGGAGGAGGACTACGAGTATGTGTGATGTACGGGAGGAGGACTACGAGTATGTGTGATGTACGGGAGGAGGACTACGAGTATGTGTGATGTACGGGAGGAGGACTACGAGTATGTGTGATGTACGGGAGGAGGACTACGAGTATGTGTGATGTACGGGAGGAGGACTACGAGTATGTGTGATGTACGGGAGAAGGACTACGAGTATGTGTGATGTACGGGAGGAGGACTACGAGTATGTGTGATGTACGGGAGGAGGACTACGAGTATGTGTGATGTACGGGAGGAGGACTACGAGTATGTGTGATGTACAGGAGGAGGACTACAAGTATGTGTGATGTACGGGAGGAGGACTACGAGTATGTGTGATGTACGGGAGGAGGACTACGAGTATGTGTGATGTACAGGAGGACTACGAGTATGTGTGATGTACGGGAGGAGGACTACGAGTATGTGTGATGTACGGGAGGAGGACTACGAGTATGTGTGATGTACAGGAGGACTACGAGTATGTGTGATGTACGGGAGGAGGACTACGAGTATGTGTGATGTACGGGAGGAGGACTACGAGTATGTGTGATGTACAGGAGGACTACGAGTATGTGTAATGTACGGGAGGAGGACTACGAGTATGTGTGATGTACGGGAGGAGGACTACAAGTATGTGTGATGTACGGGAGGAGGACTACGAGTATGTGTGATGTACGGGAGGAGGACTACGAGTATGTGTGATGTACGGGAGGAGGACTACGAGTATGTGTGATGTAGTGGAGGAGGACTACGAGTATGTGTGATGTACGGGAGGAGGACTACGAGTATGTGTGATGTACGGGAGGACTACGAGTGTGTGTGATGTACGGGAGGACTACGAGTATGTGTGATGTACGGGAGGAGGACTACGAGTATGTGCGATGTACGGGAGGAGGACTACGAGTATGTGCGATGTATGGGAGGAGGACTACGAGTATGTGTGATGTACGGGAGGAGGACTACGAGTATGTGTGATGTACGGGAGGAGGACTACGAGTATGTGTGATGTACAGGAGGACTACGAGTATGTGTGATGTCCGGGAGGAGGACTACGAGTATGTGTGATGTACAGGAGGACTACGACTATGTGCGATGTACGGGAGGAGGACTACAAGTATGTGTGATGTACGGGAGGAGGACTACGAGTATGTGTGATGTACGGGAGGACTACGAGTATGTGTGATGTACGGGAGGAGGACTACGAGTATGTGTGATGTACAGGAGGAGGACTACGAGTATGTGTGATGTACGGGAGGAGGACTACGAGTATGTGTGATGTACGGGAGGAGGACTACGAGTATGTGTGATGTCCGGGAGGAGGACTACGAGTATGTGTGATGTACGGGAGGAGGACTACGAGTATGTGTGATGTACGGGAGGAGGACTACGAGTATGTGTGATGTACGGGAGGAGGACTACGAGTATGTGTGATGTAGTGGAGGAGGACTACGAGTATGTGTGATGTACGGGAGGAGGACTACGAGTATGTGTGATGTACGGGAGGAGGACTACGAGTATGTGTGATGTACGGGAGGAGGACTACGAGTATGTGTGATGTACGGGAGGAGGACTACGAGTATGTGTGATGTAGTGGAGGAGGACTACGAGTATGTGTGATGTACGGGAGGAGGACTACGAGTATGTGTGATGTACGGGAGGAGGACTACGAGTATGTGTGATGTACGGGAGGAGGACTACGAGTATGTGTGATGTACGGGAGGAGGACTACGAGTATGTGTGATGTACGGGAGGAGGACTACGAGTACGTGTGATGTACGGGAGGAGGACTACGAGTATGTGTGATGTACGGGAGGAGGACTACGAGTACGTGTGATTCACGGGAGGAGGACTACGAGTATGTGTGATGTACAGGAGGACTACGAGTATGTGTGATGTACGGGAGGAGGACTACGAGTATGTGTGATGTACGGGAGGAGGACTACAAGTATGTGTGATGTACGGGAGGAGGACTACGAGTATGTGTGATGTACGGGAGGAGGACTACGAGTATGTGTGATGTACGGGAGGAGGACTACGAGTATGTGTGATGTAGTGGAGGAGGACTACGAGTATGTGTGATGTACGGGAGGAGGACTACGAGTATGTGTGATGTACGGGAGGACTACGAGTGTGTGTGATGTACGGGAGGACTACGAGTATGTGTGATGTACGGGAGGAGGACTACGAGTATGTGTGATGTGCGGGAGGAGGACTACGAGTATGTGTGATGTACGGGAGGAGGACTACGAGTATGTGTGATGTACGGGAGGAGGACTACGAGTATGTGTGATGTACAGGAGGACTACGAGTATGTGTGATGTCCGGGAGGAGTACTACGAGTATGTGTGATGTACAGGAGGACTACGACTATGTGCGATGTACGGGAGGAGGACTACAAGTATGTGTGATGTACGGGAGGAGGACTACGAGTATGTGTGATGTACGGGAGGACTACGAGTATGTGTGATGTACGGGAGGAGGACTACGAGTATGTGTGATGTACAGGAGGACTACGAGTATGTGTGATGTACGGGAGGAGGACTACGAGTATGTGTGATGTCCGGGAGGAGGACTACGAGTATGTGTGATGTACAGGAGGACTACGAGTATGTGTGATGTACGGGAGGAGGACTACGAGTATGTGTGATGTACAGGAGGACTACGAGTATGTGTGATGTACGGGAGGAGGACTACGAGTATGTGTGATGTACGGGAGGAGGACTACAAGTATGTGTGATGTACGGGAGGAGGACTACGAGTACGTGTGATGTACGGGAGGAGGACTACGAGTACGTGTGATGTACGGGAGGAGGACTACAAGTATGTGTGATGTAGTGGAGGAGGACTACGAGTATGTGTGATGTACGGGAGGAGGACTACGAGTATGTGTGATGTACGGGAGGACTACGAGTGTGTGTGATGTACGGGAGGACTACGAGTATGTGTGATGTACGGGAGGAGGACTACGAGTATGTGTGATGTGCGGGAGGAGGACTACGAGTATGTGTGATGTACGGGAGGAGGACTACGAGTATGTGTGATGTACGGGAGGAGGACTACGAGTATGTGTGATGTACGGGAGGAGGACTACGAGTATGTGTGATGTACAGGAGGACTACGAGTATGTGTGATGTCCGGGAGGAGTACTACGAGTATGTGTGATGTACAGGAGGACTACGACTATGTGCGATGTACGGGAGGAGGACTACAAGTATGTGTAATGTACGGGAGGAGGACTACGAGTATGTGTGATGTACGGGAGGACTACGAGTATGTGTGATGTACGGGAGGAGGACTACGAGTATGGGTGATGTACAGGAGGACTACGAGTATGTGTGATGTACGGGAGGAGGACTACGAGTATGTGTGATGTCCGGGAGGAGGACTACGAGTATGTGTGATGTACGGGAGGAGGACTACGAGTATGTGTGATGTACGGGAGGAGGACTACGAGTATGTGTGATGTACAGGAGGAGGACTACGAGTACGTGTGATGTACGGGAGGACTACGAGTACGTGTGATGTACGGGAGGAGGACTACGAGTACGTGTGATGTACGGGAGGAGGACTACGAGTACGTGTGATGTACGGGAGGAGGACTACGAGTACGTGTGATGTACGGGAGGAGGACTACGAGTACGTGTGATGTACGGGAGGAGGACTACGAGTACGTGTGATGTACGGGAGGAGGACTACGAGTACGTGTGATGTACGGGAGGAGGACTACGAGTACGTGTGATGTACGGGAGGAGGACTACGAGTACGTGTGATGTACGGGAGGAGGACTACGAGTACGTGTGATGTACGGGAGGAGGACTACGAGTACGTGTGATGTACGGGAGGAGGACTACGAGTACGTGTGATGTACGGGAGGAGGACTACGAGTACGTGTGATGTACGGGAGGAGGACTACGAGTACGTGTGATGTACGGGAGGAGGACTACGAGTATGTGTGATGTACGGGAGGAGGACTACGAGTATGTGTGATGTACGGGAGGAGGACTACGAGTATGTGTGATGTACGGGAGGAGGACTACGAGTATGTGTGATGTACGGGAGGAGGACTACGAGTATGTGTGATGTACGGGAGGAGGACTACGAGTATGTGTGATGTACGGGAGGAGGACTACGAGTATGTGTGATGTACGGGAGGAGGACTACGAGTATGTGTGATGTACGGGAGGAGGACTACGAGTATGTGTGATGTACGGGAGGAGGACTACGAGTATGTGTGATGTACGGGAGGAAGACTATGAGTATGTGTGATGTACGGGAGGACTACGAGTATGTGTGATGTACGGGAGGAGGACTACGAGTATGTGTGATGTACGGGAGGAGGACTACGAGTATGTGTGATGTACAGGAGGACTACGAGTATGTGTGATGTACGGGAGGAGGACTACGAGTATGTGTGATGTACAGGAGGACTACGAGTATGTGTGATGTACGGGAGGAGGACTACGAGTATGTGTGATGTACGGGAGGAGGACTACGAGTATGTGTGATGTACGGGAGGAGGACTACGAGTATGTGTGATGTACGGGAGGAGGACTACGAGTATGTGTGATGTACGGGAGGAGGACTACGAGTATGTGTGATGTAGTGGAGGAGGACTACGAGTATGTGTGATGTACGGGAGGAGGACTACGAGTATGTGTGATGTACGGGAGGACTACGAGTGTGTGTGATGTACAGGAGGACTACGAGTATGTGTGATGTACGGGAGGAGGACTACGAGTATGTGTGATGTACGGGAGGAGGACTACATGTATGTGTGATGTACGGGAGGAGGACTACGAGTATGTGTGATGTACGGGAGGAGGACTACGAGTGTGTGATGTACGGGAGGAGGACTACGAGTATGTGTGATGTACGGGAGGAGGACTACGAGTATGTGTGATGTACGGGAGGACTACGAGTGTGTGTGATGTACGGGAGGACTACGAGTATGTGTGATGTACGGGAGGAGGACTACGAGTATGTGTGATGTGCGGGAGGAGGACTACGAGTATGTGTGATGTACGGGAGGAGGACTACGAGTATGTGTGATGTACGGGAGGAGGACTACGAGTATGTGTGATGTACAGGAGGACTACGAGTATGTGTGATGTCCGGGAGGAGGACTACGAGAATGTGTGATGTACAGGAGGACTACGACTATGTGCGATGTACGGGAGGAGGACTACAAGTATGTGTGATGTACGGGAGGAGGACTACGAGTATGTGTGATGTACGGGAGGAGGACTACGAGTATGTGTGATGTACGGGAGGACTACGAGTATGTGTGATGTACGGGAGGAGGACTACGAGTATGTGTGATGTACAGGAGGACTACGACTATGTACGATGTACGGGAGGAGGACTACGAGTATGCGTGATGTACGGGAGGAGTACGAGTATGTGTGATGTACGGGAGGAGGACTACGAGTATGTGTGATGTACGGGAGGAGGACTCCGAGTATGTGTGATGTACGGGAGGAGGACTACGAGTATGTGTGATGTACGGGAGGACTACGAGTATGTGTGATGTACGGGAGGAGGACTACGAGTATGTGTGATGTACGGGAGGAGGACTACGAGTATGTGTGATGTACGGGAGGAGGACTACGAGTATGTGTGATGTACGGGAGGAGGACTACGAGTATGTGTGATGTACGGGAGGAGGACTACGAGTATGTGTGATGTCCGGGAGGAGGACTACGAGTATGTGTGATGTACAGGAGGACTACGACTATGTGCGATGTACGGGAGGAGGACTACAAGTACGTGTGATGTACGGGAGGAGGACTACGAGTACGTGTGATGTACGGGAGGAGGACTACGAGTACGTGTGATGTACGGGAGGAGGACTACGAGTACGTGTGATGTACGGGAGGAGGACTACGAGTACGTGTGATGTACGGGAGGAGGACTACGAGTACGTGTGATGTACGGGAGGAGGACTACGAGTACGTGTGATGTACGGGAGGAGGACTACGAGTACGTGTGATGTACGGGAGGAGGACTACGAGTATGTGTGATGTACGGGAGGAGGACTACGAGTATGTGTGATGTACGGGAGGAGGACTACGACTATGTGCGATGTACGGGAGGAGGACTACGAGTATGCGTGATGTACAGGAGGAGTACGAGTATGTGTGATGTACGGGAGGAGGACTACGAGTATGTGTGATGTCCGGGAGGAGGACTACGAGTATGTGTGATGTACAGGAGGACTACGAGTATGTGTGATGTACGGGAGGAGGACTACGAGTATGTGTGATGTACGGGAGGAGGACTACGAGTATGTGTGATGTACGGGAGGAGGACTACGAGTATGTGTGATGTACGGGAGGAGGACTACGAGTATGTGTGATGTACGGGAGGAGGACTACGAGTATGTGTGATGTACGGGAGGAGGACTACGAGTATGTGTGATGTACGGGAGGAGGACTACGAGTATGTGTGATGTACGGGAGGACTACGAGTATGTGTGATGTACGGGAGGAGGACTACGAGTATGTGTGATGTACAGGAGGAGGACTACGAGTATGTGTGATGTACGGGAGGAGGACTACGAGTATGTGTGATGTACGGGAGGAGGACTACGAGTATGTGTGATGTACAGGAGGAGGACTACGAGTATGTGTGATGTACGGGAGGAGGACTACGAGTATGTGTGATGTACGGGAGGAGGACTACGAGTATGTGTGATGTACAGGAGGAGGACTACGAGTATGTGTGATGTACGGGAGGAGGACTACGAGTATGTGTGATGTACAGGAGGAGGACTACGAGTATGTGTGATGTACGGGAGGAGGACTACGAGTATGTGTGATGTACGGGAGGAGGACTACGAGTATGTGTGATGTACGGGAGGAGGACTACGAGTATGTGTGATGTACGGAAGGAGGACTACGAGTATGTGTGATGTACGGGAGGAGGACTACGAGTATGTGTGATGTACGGGAGGAGGACTACGAGTATGTGTGATGTACGGGAGGACTACGAGTATGTGTGATGTACGGGAGGAGGACTACGAGTATGTGTGATGTACGGGAGGAGGACTACGAGTATGTGTTATGTACAGGAGGAGGACTACGAGTATGTGTGATGTACGGGAGGAGGACTACGAGTATGTGTGATGTACGGGAGGAGGACTACGAGTATGTGTGATGTACAGGAGGAGGACTACGAGTATGTGTGATGTACAGGAGGACTACGAGTATGTGTGATGTACGGGAGGAGGACTACGAGTACGTGTGATGTACGGGAGGAGGACTACGAGTATGTGTGATGTACGGGAGGAGGACTACGAGTATGTGTGATGTACGGGAGGAGGACTACGAGTATGTGTGATGTACGGGAGGAGGACTACGAGTATGTGTGATGTACGGGAGGAGTACGAGTATGTGCGATGTCCGGGAGGAGGACTACGAGTATGTGTGATGTACGGGAGGAGGACTACAAGTATGTGTGATGTACGGGAGGAGTACGAGTATGCGTGATGTACGGGAGGAGTACGAGTATGTGTGATGTACGGGAGGAGGTCTTTGATCCTGTGATCCTGCAGCCTGTGCAGTGAGTGTGCACTCAGCTCTGGGTGAGGTTGTAGCATCCGTATTGTGGCCCCTGATGAAGCAGTAATGGCGGCCATATCTGTTGTCACCCAGCTTTCCCAGGAGCCAGTATAAAGGATGTCCAGGCTCAGTGTCTGGGTGGTAGGGGCCGGGGGTCTTGGCACTACAATGGCGTCTAATTGGGGGCCATTTGGCTTGTGTAATGGCCGGCGCACCACTCGCTGCCTATTGACGTACACGGATACAGTGAAACGACTTTGCAGCTGTAATAAAATTATACTGTTAGGATAATTGTTTGGCGCGGTCCAGGCGGGGGTTACCCTGACAACCTCGCAGGATTGCTGCCCCTTTAATGCGAAGAGCTGTGAGGTCATTTAGAAAATTACAGCGCGAAATAACGGAGCAGAAAGCGCCGACAACGATTTTTGAGCAATTCTGAAGAATATCGGCGGCCGAGTAAAAAGCCTCATTGTCTTGTTGTGTGCAAACAGTGAAAATGAGAAGCGATTGAGGGAGCGAGCGAGGAGCGGCGCCGGGCCAGGCACAAAGGGGTTAAAAGATCGATCTAATGACGCCGAGGCCTCGGCAGGAGACGGACCCAAGCCAACAGAGAGTTAATGATCAGAACATTGCCTCCTGCAGCCAAAGGGTCCACTAATAATCTGTGGCCCTAGAAATCACTCAGTAGGGCCCCTAAAGCCAAGATCCATATGGGCCCGAGTTATAGGGCCAGCGGGTGGACATGTTCTGTCCACTATATCCCCTCTGGGGCAAGGTGTTGCCTTGATTTTCCATCATTTTCAGGTCATAGTTCCTTGGGGGTGGGGCTTCCTGTAGAAAAGGTCTCCGCCCATGAGCAATGGAGACGTGACCATCCTTACTCTTCAGAGTCTAAACTCTGTAGTAAATACAGCGGTGTGTAGGTAAATCTGTTGACCCTTTACTATAGCGGTCCACAGACCTCTCTCCATCTGATTGGTTGGCAGATGTTGCCCCACTTTTCCCATGACTCTTTGGAGCACCGGTGTAGTCCACCTAGGACAGGGCTCCTGAAGCTTGCTGTTGCAATGCTCTTCACATGAATTTTGGGCTGATCAATACAGTTCCTGAAGGGAGGGGCTTGTTGTGGGGGATGTATTAGATCTATGAGCACCGGAGATGTGACTATTCCTCAGTCGCACCATAACAAACTCTGTAGTAATGACCTCGTTGTTTAACCCAAACCAGCAGTAGCACCTAAGCCCTGGCTGTTGGACTTCCTGTGACTTTTCGGACCACTCCTGTGCAGGCCTAAGGCTTGGTGTTGCTCTATCCATGGCTTTGGAACTGAACAGTTCTGCAGGGGAGGGGCTTGTTGTGGCGTCTTCTCCCATGAGCAGGGGGGAGGGGTGTGATCAGCCAGAGGCGTCCCAGAGCCTGCTCTGTGGTATGTACACCTATACCTAAAACCTACTCCCACTGATGCATTCCAAACCCCACCCATGGGGTGCCACGTGTAGCCATGATTGTTCCACAACTTTCCAGACAGCCCTTGTAATTCCTCTAGGAAAGAGGAGTCCTGGGGCCCGGTGCAGCATAGCATGCTATGCCTTTTAGCCATTCAATTTGGTTCCTCATGGGAGGGGCCAAGTAGAAATTGTCTCAGTAATATTAATGTAACAGGTCAGGCTAGAACTTCTCACTCCGGTAAGTGCGGCACCTTTATCTGGAGCGGGGGGGGGGGGGCGGTCCTCCATGTGTTCACCTCCTGCTACAACCACCTATAGACCAAACCTCCAGTAATTGGCAACTAGGTCTCGCCTTACCCTTCCAATGACCCAAGAGCAATAGGGGTGTGACCATTCAAGACCGATAACGACCTCCCTGGTGTTTGCACCTTAGTCTGAGGCATTAAGCATCTGTGACACTTACAGACAAGGCCGCTTATTCCTAAAACTCACCGCCGCCCCCCACCCCCCACCCACTGTCTGCCAGGTGTTGCCACACACTTCCCAGGACTCTTGGGGCAATTATTGTGGTGCCTCTGGGGTGGGGAGTCCTGGAGCATTTCCATGTTCTTCCAATCATCTACACATAAGGCAATGTCATTCCTCATGGGAGGAGCTTCCTGTAGACGTTGTCTCCACCCATGAGCAGTAAGGAGTTGGCCCCCCTGCGCAGAGCTGCTCTCTGTGGTAAGTACAAGCTGTCTGGTGCAGTAGTGATACAAGGATCCCCTCCTCACCACATGGGAGCCTCTATGGCACACAGACCCCGGTGTGAATAGGTTTTTAGGATGTTTTTTCAACCCCTGTCACAAGGCTGGTGTGTGATTGGCAGCTCGTAAACCCGGCCTTCCCTGATAGTGAGCGCGGCGCGTCCAGGTGTGACGCCAGGTGACGACCCGTAACCAGCAATTAACCCCGCCTCTCCCTCAGCCGCCTAATTGATCAATTACATACTAATTGGGGGAATGGTACAATGTGTCAGGAACACGGATGATGGACCCCAGGGGGACACAGGGGAAGGGGGCCCCACACTCACAGGCTCAGCATAGGCTGCTACTATAGCAGGGAGCATCTGGCTGACAACAGAGAGCAATAGAGAGACTCAAGTGTCACTTAAAGGGGTCCCTGTGGTAGGCAGGACATGATAGAGGCAATGTGACAACAGGCAAAGGGGGCGCTGTCCACGCAACAAGAGCAAAGAATCTGCCCCTATAAAACTGCCACCCAAGAGAAATCCTGGGCCCCTTTACCACGGCTCCACCAGGTGCGCCCCCCCCCACTACTGGACAACAGCAGGTGCCCGCCCCCCCCCACTGGACCCGAGTGTCCCCCCTCCACTACTGGACCCCAGTGCCCCACCCCCCAGCCCCCACTACTGGACAACAGCAGGTGCCCCCCCCCCACTACTGGACCCGAGTGTCCCCCCCCTCCACTACTGGCCCCCAGTGCCCCACCCCCCCGCCCCCACTACTGGACAACAGCAGGTGCCCCCCCCCCCCCCACTACTGGACCCGAGTGTCCCCCCTCCACTACTGGACCCCAGCAAGCTCTCCCCCCCCCCTCCCCCCACTACTGGACCCCAGCAGGTGTCCCCCTCCTGACTTATACAGGGGGTAGTGTAGAGGAGCAGCAGATGCACCAGACACATCACATTCTCCTACATCTGATATCAGGGAGATCTCACAGGACAGGACAGCAGCGCCCCCTCATGGACTCCTCACTGAATTGCTATGGAAAAGGACTGGGAAATGTATCTTTCAGATTGCAGCTCGTGCATGTGCTCACACTGCTGTGCTCTGTGCTCTCTACAGACAAATGTTAGCGCTTGTCCCTGGATAGATGCAGAGAGCACAGCAGTGTCAGGACATGTGCCCAGTGCACTTGGAGAAGCTGTAATCCAAGTGCACTGGGGGCCCCCGTGCTTTACACCTCTATAATCCAAGATTGTACACCGCGGCTCCAGTGCCCTCCCCTCCGCCTCCCCCGGGCAGTACACCGCGGCTCCAGCGCCCCCCCCCCCCCCCCCTCCTTGGCAGTACACCGCTGCTCTGTCCACTGGGGTCAGACACCTGCCAGGATTCGCTACACGTTGTGTGAGCTGGGGGTGGATCCGGATGTTATAGATGGATAATCCCGGACGAGCCCCCAACCTCTTCCCCCGATACAGACCTGGGCGGTGCGGACGCTGGACATGTTTATTGTACATTTTGCTCTGTAACAGCCTCCCATGCACAGCTCTATGTACAGGCCGTGGCCTCGCTACATACAACCCGTGGCTTAGTATATAGGACAAGCTCTGAGCCACAGACCGCAGCGCGTCATCGTAGTGTTTGTGTCGAATTCCCCAACATCCCCCCCCCCCCAATATAAAAAGTAATTGCACTAAATCATAAATATCGTCCATACATACAAAAATGTTAAATTAGCCCCCCGCCCCCCGCTAGTCTTTTAGGGGGTTGTACCCTTTAGTCAGTGCAGATCGGTCTCTTCCAGTACTGGCCCATTGTTAGCAGTTCTGCAGTCCTCCCCGAGGTCCACCCCTCACAGGGACATGCTTGTGAGGTTCTCGTGGCTGAGTAGTCCCTTCCTGGAGCTGCTGACCACGTGGCTGGGACCGCAGTACTCCTGAAGGTTATGTCGTAGAGTCACCAGGGCGGAGCCTAGGCACGCTCTATTGGGGGCTTGGGCCCCCCCGGGCAGCTGTAGAAGCAGAGTGACTACACCAGCCATGCCATCATCCGTGGGCTCAAGGGTGATGGGTCCGACCCGGAAGTTGGAATAGGTGTATCCCAGGAGCTGGGACAAGAAGGGGTCCGAATGACGTAACGAGGGAGGCTGCGGGGCCGAGGGGTCGTAAGACTTCAACCTGGGCTTGGATCGGTGGTGGTGGTGATGATGATGATGGTGGTGGTGATGGGGGAGAGATGGTAAGACAGGTCCCCCGGGGTGACACCCCACCATCTCCACATCCGGGTGGAAGTAGACCGTCAGCTTGGCGAAGGGCCTGCTGGCCATCTTACTCATCTCCTGCAGGTGGCGCCGCTGCTCCCGGCGCACGTCCAGCCATTGCTTCACCTTCCAGAGGAGGACGCAGGCCGAGAGGAAGAGGAAGAAGCAGCTGAAGAAGACGGAGAAGAAGACGAAGAGGTCGATGTGCGCCTGGTCCTGCCGGAAGAAGAGCAGCCCCTGCGACTCCCCGGAGCCCCCGCTGGCGTTGCCCAGGAGCAGCAGGTAGAAGCGGCTGTTCTTCAGGGTGTGCAGCTCGTGGGGGTAAGTGATGACCACCCGGTCCCGGACCCCGCGGACTATCAGCACCGTCTGCTGATTACGGACTGTGATGTAGGTGATCAGACCCTTGGGACGTTCCTCACGGAGCCACGAGGATTTGGCGAGGGCCGTCCATGAGCTATTGATCAGAGAGGCAGCGGTGAGGGGCTCCGGACCCCCCGAGGCCTCGCCATCCGCTATCCGCACAGAGTGGACCCCCGTTACTGTGTCCACATCCACAGCAAAGCTCTCGGGAGAGGTGGACACGAAGACATCAACGCAACCGAACGTCACGTCCACCGTCACTCTGATGTCCACGTTGGTGAACTTGGGCTGCACCCCAAAAAACACGCTGCGCCCGTACGGGAGGTTCTGGATGTTCGGCTCGTGGAAGCAGTTACTCTGTGACGTCGGGTCGAAGCAATACTCCTGCTCCACCGTCATGAGGCGGTAACACTGGCGGCCGCTCACCGGGTTCCCATGGAAGGAGTCCTTACACTTAGCGCACTGCAGGGAAGACACAACATTATCAGAGGTTCTGCAGCAGCTGAGGTGTGTATGATGATGCTCTGCAGCAGCTGAGGTGTGTATGATGAGGTTCTGCAGCACCTGAGGTGTGTATGATGAGGCTATACAGCAGCTGAGGTGTGTATGATGAGGCTCTGCAGCAGCTGAGGTGTGTATGATGAGGCTCTGCAGCAGCTGAGGTGTGTATGATGAGGCTCTGCAGCAGCTGAGGTGTGTATGGTGATGTTCTGCAGCAGCTGAGGTGTGTATAATGAGGTTCTGCAGCAGCTGAGGTGTGTATGATGAGGCTCTGCAGCAGCTGAGGTGTGTATGATGAGGCTCTGCAGCAGCTGAGGTATGTATGGTAATGTTCTGCAGCAGCTGAGGTGTGTATGGTGATGTTCTGCAGCAGCTGAGGTGTGTATGGTGATGTTCTGCAGCAGCTGAGGTGTGTATAATGAGGTTCTGCAGCAGCTGAGGTGTGTATGATGAGGCTCTGCAGCAGCTGAGGTGTGTATGGTGATGTTCTGCAGCAGCTGAGGTGTGTATGATGAGGTTCTGCAGCAGCTGAGGTGTGTATGATGAGGTTCTGCAGCAGCTGAGGTGTGTATGATGAGGTCCTGCAGCAGCTGAGGTGTGTATTGTGATGTTCTGCAGCAGCTGAGGTGTGTATGATGAGGTTCTGCAGCAGCTGAGGTGTAGGACGAGGCTCTGCAGCAGCCGAGGTGTGTATGATGAGGTTCTGCAGCAGCTGAGGTGTAGGATGAGGCTCTGCAGCAGCTGAGGTGTAGGATGAGGCTCTGCAGCAGCTGAGGTGTAGGATGAGGCTCTGCAGCAGCTGAGGTGTAGGATGAGGCTCTGCAGCAGCTGAGGTGTAGGATGAGGCTCTGCAGCAGCTGAGGTGTAGGATGAGGCTCTGCAGCAGCTGAGGTGTAGGATGAGGCTCTGCAGCAGCTGAGGTGTAGGATGAGGCTCTGCAGCAGCTGAGGTGTAGGATGAGGCTCTGCAGCAGCTGAGGTGTAGGATGAGGCTCTGCAGCAGCTGAGGTGTGTATGATGAGGTTCTGCAGCAGCTGAGGTGTGTATGATGAGGTTCTGCAGCTGCTGAGGTGTGTATTGTGAGGTTCTGCAGCAGCTGAGGTGTGTATTGTGATGTTCTGCAGCAGCTGAGGTGTGTATTGTGATGTTCTGCAGCAGCTGAGGTGTGTATGATGAGGTTCTGCAGCAGCTGAGGTGTAGGATGAGGCTCTGCAGCAGCCGAGGTGTGTATGATGAGGCTCTGCAGCAGCCGAGGTGTGTATGATGAGGTTCTGCAGCAGCCGAGGTGTGTATGATGAGGTTCTGCAGCAGCTGAGGTGCGTATGATGAGGTTCTGCAGCAGCTGGGGTGCGTATGATGAGACTCTGCAGCAGCCGAGATGCGTATGATGAGGCTCTGCAGCAGCTGAGGTGTGTATGATGAGGTTCTGCAGCAGCCGAGGTGTGTATTATGAGGCTCTGCAGTAGCCGAGGTGTGTATGATGAGGCTCTGCAGCAGCTGAGGTGTGCATGATGAGGCTCTGCAGCAGCTGAGGTGTGTATGATGAGGCTCTGCAGCAGCCGAGGTGTGTATGATGAGGCTCTGCAGCAGCTGAGGTGTGTATGATGAGGTTCTGCAGCAGCTGAGGTGTGCATGATGAGGCTCTGCAGCAGCTGAGGTGTGTATGATGAGGCTCTGCAGCAGCCGAGGTGTGTATGATGAGGCTCTGCAGCAGCTGAGGTGTGCATGATGAGGTTCTGCAGCAGCCGAGGTGTGCATGATGAGGTTCTGCAGCAGCCGAGGTGTGCATGATGAGGTTCTGCAGCAGCCGAGGTGTGTATGATGAGGTTCTGCAGCAGCTGAGGTGTGTATGATGAGGTTCTGCAGCAGCCGAGGTGTGTATTGTACCTGGTACTTGTAGCAGTCCTTCTTGTCGGCGCTATTCTGGCAGTTCTGGGTCTCGGTGTTGTTGCTACACGGACAGTTGGTTCCGTCCACCTCGTTGCAGGTGTCGGCGTGGCCGTTGCACTGACATCTGCGAGACAACAGCGACAGGAAGAGAGTATGAGAGATAAGGGAAATGGAACGCCCCCCGGTGGTGTAATAACAGGGTGCACCATGTCAGGTGGTAGATGTATAGATAAGCAGGATATGGCGCCCACCGGTGGTGTAATAACAGGGTGCACCATGTCAGGTGGTAGATGTATAGATAAGCAGGATGTGGCGCCCCCCGGTGGTGTAATAACAGGGTGCACCATGTCAGGTGGTAGATGTATAGATAAGAGGGATGTGGCGCCCCCCGGAGGTGTAA
Source organism: Engystomops pustulosus (assembly GCF_040894005.1). NCBI lineage: Eukaryota > Metazoa > Chordata > Amphibia > Anura > Leptodactylidae > Engystomops > Engystomops pustulosus. The sequence continues at coordinate 3,393,098 of NC_092416.1, read as the reverse complement.
TAACAGGGTGCACCATGTCAGGTGGTAGATGTATAGATAAGCAGGATGTGGCGCCCCCCGGTGGTGTAATAACAGGGTGCACCATGTCAGGTGGTAGATGTATAGATAAGCAGGATGTGGCGCCCCCCGGTGGTGTAATATCAGGATGCACCATGTCAGGTGGTAGATGTATAGATAAGCAGGATGTGGCGCCCCCGTTGGTGTAATAACAGGATGCACCATGTCAGGTGGTAGATGTATATTAAGCAGGATGTGGCGCCCCCGGTGGTGTAATAACAGGGTGCACCATGTCAGGTGGTAGATGTATAGATAAGCAGGATGTGGCGCCCCCCGGTGGTGTAATAACAGGGTGCACCATGTCAGGTGGTAGATGTATAGATAAGCAGGATGTGGCGCCCCCGGTGGTGTAATAACAGGATGCACCATGTCAGGTGGTAGATGTATAGATAAGCAGGATGTGGCGCCCCCCGGTGGTGTAATAACAGGGTGCACCATGTCAGGTGGTAGATGTATAGATAAGCAGGATGTGGCGCCCCCCGGTGGTGTAATAACAGGGTGCACCATGTCAGGTGGTAGATGTATATTAAGCAGGATGTGGCGCCCCCCCAGTGGTGTAATAACAGGGTGCACCATGTCAGGTGGTAGATGTATAGATAAGCAGGATGTGGCGCCCCCCAGTGGTGTAATAACAGGGTGCACCATGTCAGGTGGTAGATGTATAGATAAGCAGGATGTGGCGCCCCCGGTGGTGTAATAACAGGGTGCACCATGTCAGGTGGTAGATGTATAGATAAGCGGGATGTGGCGCCCCCGGTGGTGTAATAACAGGATGCACCATGTCAGGTGGTAGATGTATAGATAAGCAGGATGTGGCGCCCCCGGTGGTGTAATAACAGGGTGCACCATGTCAGGTGGTAGATGTATAGATAAGCAGGATGTGGCGCCCCCCGGTGGTGTAATAACAGGGTGCACCATGTCAGGTGGTAGATGTATAGATAAGCAGGATGTGGCGCCCCCGGTGGTGTAATAACAGGATGCACCATGTCAGGTGGTAGATGTATAGATAAGCAGGATGTGGCGCCCCCCGGTGGTGTAATATCAGGATGCACCATGTCAGGTGGTAGATGTATAGATAAGCAGGATGTGGCGCCCCCGGTGGTGTAATAACAGGGTGCACCATGTCAGGTGGTAGATGTATAGATAAGTAGGATGTGGCGCCCCCGGTGGTGTAATAACAGGGTGCACCATGTCAGGTGGTAGATGTATAGATAAGCAGGATGTGGCGCCCCTGGTGGTGTAATAACAGGATGCACCATGTCAGGTGGTAGATGTACAGATAAGCAGGATGTGGCGCCCCCGGTGGTGTAATAACAGGATGCACCATGTCAGGTGGTAGATGTATAGATAAGAGGGATGTGGCGCCCCCGGTGGTGTAATAACAGGATGCACCATGTCAGGTGGTAGATGTATAGATAAGCAGGATGTGGCGCCCCCGGTGGTGTAATAACAGGGTGCACCATGTCAGGTGGTAGATGTATAGATAAGCAGGATGTGGCGCCCCCTGGTGGTGTAATAACAGGGTGCACCATGTCAGGTGGTAGATGTATAGATGAGCAGGATGTGGCGCCCCCCGGTGGTGTAATAACAGGATGCACCATGTCAGGTGGTAGATGTATAGATGAGCAGGATGTGGCGCCCCCCGGTAGTGTAATAACAGGGTGCACCATGTCAGGTGGTAGATGTATAGATAAGCAGGATGTGGCGCCCCCCGGTGGTGTAATAACAGGATGCACCATGTCAGGTGGTAGATGTATAGATAAGCAGGATGTGGCGCCCCCCGGTGGTGTAATAACAGGGTGCACCATGTCAGGTGGTAGATGTATAGATAAGCAGGATGTGGCGCCCCCCGGTGGTGTAATAACAGGGTGCACCATGTCAGGTGGTAGATGTATAGATAAGCAGGATGTGGCGCCCCCCGGTGGTGTAATAACAGGGTGCACCATGTCAGGTGGTAAATGTATAGATAAGCAGGATGTGGCGCCCCCGGTGGTGTAATAACAGGATGCACCATGTCAGGTGGTAGATGTATAGATAAGCAGGATGTGGCGCCCCCGGTGGTGTAATAACAGGGTGCACCATGTCAGGTGGTAGATGTATAGATAAGCAGGATGTGGCGCCCCGGTGGTGTAATAACAGGGTGCACCATGTCAGGTGGTAGATGTATAGATAAGCAGGATGTGGTGCCCCCGGTGGTGTAATAACAGGGTGCACCATGTCAGGTGGTAGATGTATAGATAAGCAGGATGTGGCGCCCCCGGTGGTGTAATAACAGGATGCACCATGTCAGGTGGTAGATGTATAGATAAGCAGGATGTGGCGCCCCCGATGGTGTAATAACAGGGTGCACCATGTCAGGTGGTAGATGTATAGATAAGCAGGATGTGGCGCCCCCGGTGGTGTAATAACAGGATGCACCATGTCTGGTGGTAGATGTATAGATAAGCAGGATGTGGCGCCCCCGGTGGTGTAATAACAGGATGCACCATGTCAGGTGGTAGATGTATAGATAAGCAGGATGTGGCGCCCCCGGTGGTGTAATAACAGGGTGCACCATGTCAGGTGGTAGATGTATAGATAAGCAGGATGTGGCGCCCCCCGGTGGTGTAATAACAGGGTGCACCATGTCAGGTGGTAGATGTATAGATAAGCAGGATGTGGCGCCCCCGGTGGTGTAATAACAGGGTGCACCATGTCAGGTGGTAGATGTATAGATAAGCAGGATGTGGCGCCCCGGTGGTGTAATAACAGGGTGCACCATGTCAGGTGGTAGATGTATAGATAAGCAGGATGTGGCGCCCCCCAGTGGTGTAATAACAGGGTGCACCATGTCAGGTGGTAGATGTATAGATAAGCAGGATGTGGCGCCCCCGGTGGTGTAATAACAGGGTGCACCATGTCAGGTGGTAGATGTATAGATAAGCAGGATGTGGCGCCCCCGGTGGTGTAATAACAGGGTGCACCATGTCAGGTGGTAGATGTACAGATAAGCAGGATGTGGCGCCCCCCGGTGGTGTAATAACAGGGTGCACCATGTCAGGTGGTAGATGTATAGATAAGCAGGATGTGGCGCCCCCCGGTGGTGTAATAACAGGGTGCACCATGTCAGGTGGTAGATGTATAGATAAGCGGGATGTGGCGCCCCCGGTGGTGTAATAACAGGATGCACCATGTCAGGTGGTAGATGTATAGATAAGCAGGATGTGGCGCCCCCCGGTGGTGTAATAACAGGATGCACCATGTCAGGTGGTAGATGTATAGATAAGCAGGATGTGGCGCCCCCGGTGGTGTAATAACAGGATGCACCATGTCAGGTGGTAGATGTATAGATAAGAGGGATGTGGCGCCCCCTGGAGGTGTAATAACAGGGTGCACCATGTCAGGTGGTAGATGTACAGATAAGCAGGATGTGGCGCCCCCGGTGGTGTAATAACAGGATGCACTATGTCAGGTGGTAGATGTATAGATAAGCAGGATGTGGCGCCCCCCGGTGGTGTAATAACAGGGTGCACCATGTCAGGTGGTAGATGTATACATAAGCAGGATGTGGCGCCCCCGGTGGTGTAATAACAGGGTGCACCATGTCAGGTGGTAGATGTATATTAAGCAGGATGTGGAGCCCCCCGGTGGTGTAATAACAGGATGCACCATGTCAGGTGGTAGATGTATAGATAAGCAGGATGTGGCGCCCCCGGTGGTGTAATAACAGGATGCACCATGTCAGGTGGTAGATGTATAGATAAGCAGGATGTGGCGCCCCCCGGTGGTGTAATAACAGGGTGCACCATGTCAGGTGGTAGATGTATAGATAAGCAGGATGTGGCGCCCCCGTTGGTGTAATAACAGGATGCACCATGTCAGGTGGTAGATGTATAGATAAGCGGGATGTGGCGCCCCAGGTGGTGTAATAACAGGATGCACCATGTCAGGTGGTAGATGTATAGATAAGCAGGATGTGGCGCCCCCCGGTGGTGTAATAACAGGGTGCACCATGTCAGGTGGTAGATGTATAGATAAGCAGGATGTGGCGCCCCCCGGTGGTGTAATAACAGGGTGCACCATGTCAGGTGGTAGATGTATAGATAAGCAGGATGTGGCGCCCCCCGGTGGTGTAATAACAGGGTGCACCATGTCAGGTGGTAGATGTATAGATAAGCAGGATGTGGCGCCCCCGTTGGTGTAATAACAGGGTGCACCATGTCAGGTGGTAGATGTATAGATAAGCAGGATGTGGCGCCCCCCGGTGGTGTAATAACAGGGTGCACCATGTCAGGTGGTAGATGTATAGATAAGCAGGATGTGGCGCCCCCGGTGGTGTAATAACAGGATGCACCATGTCAGGTGGTAGATGTATAGATAAGCAGGATGTGGCGCCCCCCGGTGGTGTAATAACAGGATGCACCATGTCAGGTGGTAGATGTATAGATAAGCAGGATGTGGCGCCCCCCGGTGGTGTAATAACAGGGTGCACCATGTCAGGTGGTAGATGTATAGATAAGCAGGATGTGGCGCCCCCCGGTGGTGTAATAACAGGGTGCACCATGTCAGGTGGTAGATGTATAGATAAGCAGGATGTGGCGCCCCCCGGTGGTGTAATAACAGGATGCACCATGTCAGGTGGTAGATGTATATTAAGCAGGATGTGGCGCCCCCGGTGGTGTAATAACAGGGTGCACCATGTCAGGTGGTAGATGTATAGATAAGCAGGATGTGGCGCCCCCCGGTGGTGTAATAACAGGATGCACCATGTCAGGTGGTAGATGTATAGATAAGCAGGATGTGGCGCCCCCCGGTGGTGTAATAACAGGATGCACCATGTCAGGTGGTAGATGTATAGATAAGCAGGATGTGGCGCCCCCCCGGTGGTGTAATAACAGGGTGCACCATGTCAGGTGGTAGATGTATAGATAAGCAGGATGTGGCGCCCCCCAGTGGTGTAATAACAGGGTGCACCATGTCAGGTGGTAGATGTATAGATAAGCAGGATGTGGCGCCCCCCGGTGGTGTAATAACAGGGTGCACCATGTCAGGTGGTAGATGTATAGATAAGCAGGATGTGGCGCCCCCCGGTGGTGTAATAACAGGGTGCACCATGTCAGGTGGTAGATGTATAGATAAGCAGGATGTGGCGCCCCCCGGTGGTGTAATATCAGGATGCACCATGTCAGGTGGTAGATGTATAGATAAGCAGGATGTGGCGCCCCCCGGTGGTGTAATAACAGGGTGCACCATGTCAGGTGGTAGATGTATAGATGAGCAGGATGTGGCGCCCCCGGTGGTGTAATAACAGGGTGCACCATGTCAGGTGGTAGATGTATAGATAAGCAGGATGTGGCGCCCCCCGGTGGTGTAATATCAGGATGCACCATGTCAGGTGGTAGATGTATATTAAGCAGGATGTGGCGCCCCCGGTGGTGTAATAACAGGGTGCACCATGTCAGGTGGTAGATGTATAGATAAGCAGGATGTGGCGCCCCCCGGTGGTGTAATAACAGGATGCACCATGTCAGGTGGTAGATGTATAGATAAGCAGGATGTGGCGCCCCCGGTGGTGTAATAACAGGATGCACCATGTCAGGTGGTAGATGTATAGATAAGCAGGATGTGGCGCCCCCCCGGTGGTGTAATAACAGGGTGCACCATGTCAGGTGGTAGATGTATAGATAAGCAGGATGTGGCGCCCCCCGGTAGTGTAATAACAGGATGCACCATGTCAGGTGGTAGCTGTATAGATAAGCAGGATGTGGCGCCCCCCGGTGGTGTAATAACAGGGTGCACCATGTCAGGTGGTAGATGTATAGATAAGCAGGATGTGGCGCCCCCCGGTGGTGTAATAACAGGGTGCACCATGTCAGGTGGTAGATGTATAGATAAGCAGGATGTGGCGCCCCCCGGTAGTGTAATAACAGGGTGCACCATGTCAGGTGGTAGATGTATAGATAAGCACGATGTGGCGCCCCCGGTGGTGTAATAACAGGATGCACCATGTCAGGTGGTAGATGTATAGATAAGCGGGATGTGGGGCCCCCCGGTGGTGTAATAACAGGGTGCACCATGTCAGGTGGTAGATGTATAGATAAGCAGGATGTGGCGCCCCCGGTGGTGTAATAACAGGATGCACCATGTCAGGTGGTAGATGTATAGATAAGAGGGATGTGGCGCCCCCGGTGGTGTAATAACAGGGTGCACCATGTCAGGTGGTAGATGTATAGATGAGCAGGATGTGGCGCCCCCGGTGGTGTAATAACAGGGTGCACCATGTCAGGTGGTAGATGTATAGATAAGAGGGATGTGGCGCCCCCCGGTGGTGTAATAACAGGATGCACCATGTCAGGTGGTAGATGTATAGATAAAAGGGATGTGGCGCCCCCGGTGGTGTAATAACAGGGTGCACCATGTCAGGTGGTAGATGTATAGATAAGCAGGATGTGGCGCCCCCGGTGGTGTAATAACAGGATGCACCATGTCAGGTGGTAGATGTATAGATAAGAGGGATGTGGCGCCCCCCGGTGGTGTAATAACAGGATGCACCATGTCAGGTGGTAGATGTATAGATAAAAGGGATGTGGCGCCCCCGGTGGTGTAATAACAGGGTGCACCATGTCAGGTGGTAGATGTATAGATAAGCAGGATGTGGCGCCCCCGGTGGTGTAATAACAGGATGCACCATGTCAGGTGGTAGATGTATAGATAAGAGGGATGTGGCGCCCCCCGGTGGTGTAATAACAGGATGCACCATGTCAGGTGGTAGATGTATAGATAAAAGGGATGTGGCGCCCCCGGTGGTGTAATAACAGGGTGCACCATGTCAGGTGGTAGATGTATAGATAAGAGGGATGTGGCGCCCCCCGGTGGTGTAATAACAGGATGCACCATGTCAGGTGGTAGATGTATAGATAAAAGGGATGTGGCGCCCCCGGTGGTGTAATAACAGGGTGCACCATGTCAGGTGGTAGATGTATAGATGAGCAGGATGTGGCGCCCCCGGTGGTGTAATAACAGGATGCACCATGTCAGGTGGTAGATGTATAGATAAGCAGGATGTGGCGCCCCCCGGTGGTGTAATAACAGGGTGCACCATGTCAGGTGGCAGATGTATAGATAAGCAGGATGTGGCGCCCCCGGTGGTGTAATAACAGGATGCACCATGTCAGGTGGTAGATGTATAGATAAGCAGGATGTGGCGCCCCCCGGTAGTGTAATAACAGGGTGCACCATGTCAGGTGGTAGATGTATAGATAAGCAGGATGTGGCGCCCCCGGTGGTGTAATAACAGGATGCACCATGTCAGGTGGTAGATGTATAGATAAGCAGGATGTGGCGCCCCCCGATGGTGTAATAACAGGGTGCACCATGTCAGGTGGTAGATGTATAGATAAGCAGGATGTGGCGCCCCCGGTGGTGTAATAACAGGGTGCACCATGTCAGGTGGTAGATGTATAGATAAGCAGGATGTGGCGCCCCCCAGTGATGTAATAACAGGGTGCACCATGTCAGGTGGTAGATGTATAGATAAGCAGGAGGTGGCGCCCCCCGGTGGTGTAATAACAGGATGCACCATGTCAGGTGGTAGATGTATAGATAAGCAGGATGTGGCGCCCCCCAGTGGTGTAATAACAGGGTGCACCATGTCAGGTGGTAGATATATAGATAAGCAGGATGTGGCGCCCCCCGGTGGTGTAATAACAGGATGCACCATGTCAGGTGGTAGATGTATAGATAAGCAGGATGTGGCGCCCCCCGGTGGTGTAATATCAGGATGCACCATGTCAGGTGGTAGATGTATAGATAAGCAGGATGTGGCGCCCCCCGGTGGTGTAATATCAGGATGCACCATGTCAGGTGGTAGATGTATAGATAAGCAGGATGTGGCGCCCCCCGGTGGTGTAATAACAGGGTGCACCATGTCAGGTGGTAGATGTATAGATAAGCAGGATGTGGCGCCCCCCGGTGGTGTAATATCAGGATGCACCATGTCAGGTGGTAGATGTATAGATGGTGTAATGACTCACTTGGTGCAGCGCTTGTCCAGCAGGAAGTACCCCGGCAGGCAGCCCTCGCACTTGTCCCCCAGGCTGTTATTCTGGCAGCTCACGCACAGAGCGGTGTCCTCGCTGGGACCCTGACTCACCCAGGACGGGATCTGTGGGGAATATGCAGAATGTTACAGGAACCCTACGATAGTTCTGCCTGTCGCAGGTGTCTTGTGGGTCTGGGGGGCCGCACATACCTTGTCGGGGTCCAGGGGATACTTGTCCGGCTCCTTCAGCGACTTCTCGTACTCCTCCATGGTCATACACACCTCGCTGTTTCCCCGACAGAAGTCAAGACAGGGGCGGCACGTGCCCCCATTTATGGCTGATCCAACGAAGAGCGGCTTACACTTCTCACAGTGCTCCCCCTAGAGGCAGGGCAGAGAACAGGTAAGAAAATCTACACCCTGGATCCCCTGAGGCCGGCCATACACAGGTGCCCCCCGCCGGGCACCCACCATGGTGTTGTTGTGGCACTGGGTGCACTTGTCCTCCGCCCCCAGGCCCTCGCAGTCGCTGTGCTTGTTGCAGCGGCAGGCCACCGAGCAGTTCTCCCCCACATATCCAAAGTCACAGCGGCAGCTGTTCGGCTCCACGCAGGTTCCATTCACACAACCGTGTTCACACACAGGATGGCACAGACCCGTAACGCTGAGAAGACAAGAGAGGTGAGAGACGAGCCACCACTAGAGGGAGCCACTGCGGACAACACTGGGCTCCCCCTAGTGGCCGCCGTACAAGTACTAAATGTACAGACGTGACAAATACATGTCTCATGTAGTAGCTGAGGTGTATGATGAGGTCCTGCAGCAGCTGAGGTGTGTATGATGAGGTTCTGCAGCAGCTGGGGTGTGTATGATGAGGCTCTGCAGCAGCTGAGGTGTGTATGATGAGGCTCTGCAGCAGCTGAGGTGTGTATGATGAGGCTCTGCAGCAGCTGAGGTGTGTATGATGAGGCTCTGCAGCAGCTGAGGTGTGTATGATGAGGCTCTGCAGCAGCTGAGGTGTGTATGATGAGGTTCTGCAGCAGCCGAGGTGTGTATGATGAGGTTCTGCAGCAGCCGAGGTGTGTATGATGAGGTTTTGCAGCAGCTGAGGTGTGTATGATGAGGTTCTGCAGCAGCTGAGGTGTGTATGATGAGGTTCTGCAGTAGCTGGGGTGTGTATGATGAGGGTCTGCAGCAGCCGAGGTGTGTATGTTGAGGTTCTGCAGCAGCTGAGGTGTGTATGATGAGGTTCTGCAGCAGCTGGGGTGTGTATGATGAGGTTCTGCAGTAGCTGGGGTGTGTATGATGAGGTTCTGCAGCAGCTGAGGTGTGTATGATGAGGTTCTGCAGCAGCTGAGGTGTGTATGATGAGGTTCTGCAGCAGCTGAGGTGTGTATGATGAGGGTCTGCAGCAACTGAGGTGTTTAGTATGAGGTTCTGCAGCAGCTGAGGTGTGTCTGATGAGGTTCTGCAGCAGCTGAGGTGTTTAGTATGAGGTTCTGCAGCAGCTGAAGTGTTTAGTATGAGGTTCTGCAGCAGCTGAGGTGTCTATGATGAGGTTCTGCAGCAGCTGGGGTGTCTATGATGAGGCTCTGGGGGTGCACTGTACTTACTTGTGTAGTGTGTACCCCTTCTTGCAGGTGCACTTGAACCCGTGGAGCAGGTCGCTGCAGTTCTGGGTCTCGTTGCAGTCGTGATGTTGGTTCAGACACTCGTTTTCCGGGGGGCAGGACATGAAGGCCCAGTGAGACTCCAGAGCGCTGCACTGCTCCCCCAAACCTGCAGGAGGAGGTGCACAGTGGTAAGTGGCCGCACACAAGAAGAGGCTCTATGTGCTGTCAGCAGGGGTCACTACTTACCTTGGGTGGGTCCGCTGAGCCCTCCCTCCAGACATCTGCCCTCCCCGTTACCCCCTCGCCGGGCGCACCAGCCGCAGCGGGGGTGCTGGATACAGGCGGCACAATGAGTGTGACGGGAACAGGACGGCGAACAATTCTCAGCTCCACTCAGGACCCGACCACAGGAGCCAGCGGCACATCGCATGGGGAGGAAGGTGGGGGACATACACTGCATAATGGGGGGCAGGAGACAACAACAGTGAGTGCAGCTCTGGGGTATAATACAGGATGTAACTCAGGATCAGTACAGGATAAGTAATGTCATGTATGTACACAGTGACTGCACCAGCAGCAGAATAGTGAGTGCAGCTCTGGAGTATAATACAGGATGTAACTCAGGATCAGTACAGGATAAGTAATGTCATGTATGTACACAGTGACTGCACCAGCAGCAGAATAGTGAGTGCAGCTCTGGAGTATAATACAGGATGTAACTCAGGATCAGTACAGGATAAGTAATGTCATGTATGTACACAGTGACTGCACCAGCAGCAGAATAGTGAGAGCAGCTCTGGAGTATAATACAGGATGTAACTCAGGATCAGTACAGGATAAGTAATGTCATGTATGTACACAGTGACTGCACCAGCAGCAGAATAGTGAGTGCAGCTCTGGGGTATAATACAGGATGTAACTCAGGATCAGTACAGGATAAGTAATGTCATGTATGTACACAGTGACTGCACCAGCAGCAGAATAGTGAGTGCAGCTCTGGGGTATAATACAGGATGTAACTCAGGATCAGTACAGGATAAGTAATGTCATGTATGTACACAGTGACTGCACCAGCAGCAGAATAGTGAGTGCAGCTCTGGAGTATAATACAGGATGTAACTCAGGATCAGTACAGGATAAGTAATGTCATGTATGTACACAGTGACTGCACCAGCAGCAGAATAGTGAGTGCAGCTCTGGGGTATAATACAGGATGTAACTCAGGATCAGTACAGGATAAGTAATGTCATGTATGTACCCAGTGACTGCACCAGCAGCAGAATAGTGAGTGCAGCTCTGGAGTATAATACAGGATGTAACTCAGGATCAGTACAGGATAAGTAATGTCATGTATGTACACAGTGACTGCACCAGCAGCAGAATAGTGGGTGCAGCTCTGGGGTATAATACAGGATGTAACTCAGGATCAGTACAGGATAAGTAATGTCATGTATGTACACAGTGACTGCACCAGCAGCAGAATAGTGAGTGCAGCTCTGGGGTATAATACAGGATGTAACTCAGGATCAGTACAGGATAAGTAATGTCATGTATGTACACAGTGACTGCACCAGCAGCAGAATAGTGAGTGCAGCTCTGGGGTATAATACAGGATGTAACTCAGGATCAGTACAGGATAAGTAATGTCATGTATGTACACAGTGACTGCACCAGCAGCAGAATAGTGAGTGCAGCTCTGGGGTATAATACAGGATAAGTAATGTGTTACCTGCTTGAGGGCGACGCTCCATACACACTGCTGCCACCCCCCGTCCGCCCCCTTGGAGCTCAGACACTGGTGGCAGGTGCTGTGGTTGGTACATGGGGTGGGGCAGGGCAGCGGTGGGGAAGACTCCACAGGCATGGGGGAGACATTGAGCAGGGAGTGGCTGAAGCAGGTCCAGTCATAGGTCGGCTGCACGCTCAGGATCCGCCGGGTCTCTCCTAGGATGTGAGAGAAGGGATAAGCAGGTTAAATAAATGTGGGTGCAGGAGCAGGGGGGTTTTCCCATGGATGGGGTGCAAGGTCAGGGGGCACCCAGGGTCAGGGTGCAGGGTCGGGGGGCACCCAGGGTCAGGGTGCAGGGTCGGGGGGCACCCAGGGTCAGGGTGCAGGGTCGGGGGGCACCCAGGGTCAGGGTGCAGGGTCGGGGGGCACCCAGGGTCAGGGTGCAGGGTCGGGGGGCACGCAGGGTCAGGGTGCAGGGTCAGAGGGCTCCCAGGGTCAGGGTGCAGGGTCAGAGGGCTCCCAGGGTCAGGGTGCAGGGTCAGAGGGCTCCCAGGGTCAGGGTGCAGGGTCAGAGGGCTCCCAGGGTCAGGGTGCAGGGTCAGAGGGCTCCCAGGGTCAGGGTGCAGGGTCAGAGGGCTCCCAGGTTCAGGGTGCAGGGTCAGAGGGCTCCCAGGGTCAGGGTGCAGGGTCGGGGGGCACGCAGGGTCAGGTTGCAGGGTCGGGGGGCACGCAGGGTCAGGTTGCAGGGTCGGGGGGCACGCAGGGTCAGGTTGCAGGGTCGGGGGGCACGCAGGGTCAGGTTGCAGGGTCGGGGGGCACGCAGGGTCAGGGGGCACCCAAGGTCAGGGTGAAGGGTCAGAGGGCTCCCAGGGTCAGGGTGCAGGGTCAGAGGGCTCCCAGGGTCAGGGTGCAGGGTCAGAGGGCTCCCAGGGTCAGGGTGCAGGGTCAGAGGGCTCTCAGGGTGCAGGGTCAGGGTGCAGGGTCAGGGTGCAGGGTCAGAGGGCACCCAGGGTGCATGGTCAGGGTCAGGGTGCAGCGTCTATCTCACCCGTGCGCTTGAACTGCCGGGTCCACATGCACTTCCCGGAGGCGATGCACTTGTGGCAGTCGGAGGCTTCGCACGAGATCTCGGAGCAGTTACTCGCCAGGAAGATTTCCCGCTGGTTGATGCGACAGTCGTTCTCGGAGGTGCAGCTCCCGTCACTGCCGATGCAGGCGCCTTCCGGACAGTTTGTGCACCACTTACAGCGCGGCGCACCCTGAGAGAGCGGAACGAGACGTAACCAGCGAGACCACAAGAGCCCAATATCATGTTCCCCAATATCCTCTACTTATAGTCAGTCTTCTATTTATTATACTTTCCTTATATGTAAGCAAACATACCTGGAGAATGCTGCAGCTACACTGATGCAGAAACATATCTTGTCCCTGATCCAAGTGGTTTTGCTCAAAAAACTATTATAACATTCAGGATCTTGGGAAAGCTGGATGCATACTGGCTGCCACAATACACAGGAGCCTCCTGCACTGTCCAGACAGGACTAATCACCCTGAGCTGGGAGAATCACACACAGCAGCCGGGGGATGGTGCAGCGATTGATTACTTCTGCCTGGCAGGGACAACACAGTGATGACATATTCTTGGCTTATGCTGGGCAGGACAAGGCCAGAGCAGCCACAGGAGCCACAGAGGCTCATTATCATAATGTTATTATTGTTTTTAAATCAAAACCACTGAGTGCAGGGATTAAACAAGACATGTTCCTGCATCAGTGTAGCTACAAGCAGTCTCATAACAAGCAATACATAACACTGGCTGCAGAGAGCACAGAGCACAGCAGTGTGAGGTCTGATTACACATCTCTCCAGGGACAATACATAACACTGGCTGCAGAGAGCACAGAGCACAGCAGTGTGAGGTCTGATTACACATCTCTCCAGGGACAATACATAACACTGGCTGCAGAGAGCACAGAGCACAGCAGTGTGAGGTCTGATTACACATCTCTCCAGGGACATTACATAACACTGGCTGCACAGAGCACAGAGCACAGCAGTGTGAGGTCTGATTACACATCTCTCCAGGGATAATACATAACACTGGCTGCAGAGAGCACAGAGCACAGCAGTGTGAGGTCTGATTACCCATCTCTCCAGGGACAATACATAACACTGACTGCAGAGAGCACAGAGCACAGCAGTGTGAGGTCTGATTATACATCTCTCCAGGGACAGTACATAACACTGGTTGCAGAGAGCACAGAGCACAGCAGTGTGAGGTCTGATTACACTTCTCTCCAGGGATAATACATAACACTGGCTGCAGAGAGCACAGAGCACAGCAGTGTGAGGTCTGATTACACATCTCTCCAGGGACAATACATAACACTGACTGCAGAGAGCACAGAGCACAGCAGTGTGAGGTCTGATTACACATCTCTCCAGGGACAATACATAACACTGGCTGCAGAGAGCACAGAGCACAGAGCACAGCAGTGTGAGGTCTGATTACACATCTCTCCAGGGATAATACATAACACTGGCTGCAGAGAGCACAGAGCACAGCAGTGTGAGGTCTGATTACACATCTCTCCAGGGACAATACATAACACTGGCTGCAGAGAGCACAGAGCACAGCAGTGTGAGGTCTGATTACACATCTCTCCAGGGACAATACATAACACTGGCTGCAGAGAGCACAGAGCACAGCAGTGTGAGGTCTGATTACACATCTCTCCTGGGACAGTACATAACACTGGCTGCAGAGAGCACAGAGCACAGCAGTGTGAGGTCTGATTACACATCTCTCCAGGGACAATACATAACACTGGCTGCAGAGAGCACAGAGCACAGCAGTGTGAGGTCTGATTACACATCTCTCCAGTAACAATACATAACACTGGCTGCAGAGAGCACAGAGCACAGCAGTGTGAGGTCTGATTACACATCTCTCCAGGGACAATACAGAACACTGGCTGCAGAGAGCACAGAGCACAGCAGTGTGAGGTCTGATTACACATCTCTCCAGGGACAATACAGAACACTGGCTGCAGAGAGCACAGAGCACAGCAGTGTGAGGTCTGATTACACATCTCTCCAGGGACAATACATAACACTGGCTGCAGAGAGCACAGAGCACAGCAGTGTGAGGTCTGATTACACATCTCTCCAGGGACAATACGTAACACTGGCTGCAGAGAGCACAGAGCACAGCAGTGTGAGGTCTGATTACACATCTCTCCAGGGACAATACATAACACTGGCTGCAGAGAGCACAGAGCACAGCAGTGTGAGGTATGATTACACATCTCTCCAGGGACAATACATAACACTGGCTGCAGGGAGCACAGAGCACAGCAGTGTGAGGTCTGATTACACATCTCTCCAGGGACAATACATAACACTGGCTGCACAGAGCACAGCAGTGTGAGGTCTGATTACACATCTCTCCAGGGACAATACATAACACTGGCTGCACAGAGCACAGAGCACAGCAGTGTGAGGTCTGATTACACATCTCTCCAGGGACAATACATAACACTGGCTGCACAGAGCACAGAGCACAGCAGTGTGAGGTCTGATTACACATCTCTCCAGGGACAATACATAACACTGGCTGCACAGAGCACAGAGCACAGCAGTGTGAGGTCTGATTACACATCTCTCCAGGGACAATACATAACACTGGCTGCAGGGAGCACTGAGCACAGCAGTGTGAGGTCTGATTACACATCTCTCCAGGGACAATACATAACACTGGCTGCACAGAGCACAGAGCACAGCAGTGTGAGGTCTGATTACACATCTCTCCAGGGACAATACATAACACTGGCTGCACAGAGCACAGAGCACAGCAGTGTGAGGTCTGATTACACATCTCTCGTGCAGGCACAATGATGTAATGGTGGCAGTCACTTGTGTGTCCCTGGCAGCGGGCACCCTGGGGTGTTCTCACCGTGCTCAGCTGGGCGCTCATGGAGCGGGGGTGCTGTGCCAGGCACTCGCTGCAGGTCTTCAGTCTGCGGCACTCATCTGCAGATCTGGGTAACGGGAAACATGATGAGAAGGCCTGGGAGCAGCTCCGCCTGGAGGATAACCGGGAGAAGGAGGGTGTGTTACAGATCTGTGACCCCAGTGTGGGCGGAGCTCTGCCCCTGGCCTCGCCCCATTACCTCTCAGCGATGTCGGCTGACATGCAGCTGTACTGGCACCAGACGCAGCTGCCGGCGCTCTGATTGCAGGAGGAGGGGGTGCTGAACAGCATGCAGGGGTCCGAGGGTACAGACAGCGTCACCATGCGGCCCAGGGCCACACCATTGAACCCCCCGGAGATGTAGAGGCGAGCGCCCACCACCGCCGCCGCGTGACCGATAGACTCGTTCATGGCCACGCCCAGTATGACATCTACAAGAAAGACGACATGTGACCACACGCCCTGAGTGACCCCAGGTGTCCAGCAGGTCCGAGCCCTCAGTACAGTACCGCTTCTATTGGGCCGGATCCAGGCGTTGCAGTGGATCTGGTAGAAGAGGACCTCGTTGCTGTACTCCTGCTGCTCCGTGCGACCTCCCACTACAATCATGGTGTCCCTCAGCACCGCCGCAACGTGGAAGAAGTGGGACAGAGGCTGAGGAGAGAGCGACAACAGGAAAATACTAACACACAGCGGTCAGAGCACCACCGGGCATCACAAGAGGTTAATAACTGCATCCCTGGGGGTCTAGGGTGCTGCAAGGGAATAATACCTCCATCCCTGGGGGTCTAGAGTACTGCAAGGGAATAACGCCTCCATCCCTGGGGGTCTAGGGTGCTGCAAGGGAATAATACCTCCATCCCTGGGGGTCTAGGGTGCTGCAAGGGAATAATACCTCCATCCCTGGGGGTCTAGAGTACTGCAAGGGAATAATACCTCCATCCCTGGGGGTCTAGGGTGCTGCAAGGGAATAATACCTCCATCCCTGGGGGTCTAGGGTGCTGCAAGGGAATAATACCTCCATCCCTGGGGGTCTAGGGTGCTGCAAGGGAATAATGCCTCCATCCCTGGGGGTCTAGGATACTGCAAGGGAATAATACCTCCATCCCTGGGGGTCTAGAGTAATGCAAGGGAATAATGCCTCCATCCCTGGGGGTCTAGGGTGCTGCAAGGGAATAATACCTCCTTCCCTGGGGGTCTAGAGTACTGCAAGGGAATAATACCTCCATCCCTGGGGGTCTAGAGTACTGCAAGGGAATAATACCTCCATCCCTGGGGGTCTAGGGTGCTGCAAGGGAATAATACCTCCATCCCTGGGGGTCTAGAGTACTGCAAGGGAATAATACCTCCATCCCTGGGGGTCTAGGGTGCTGCAAGGGAATAATACCTCCATCCCTGGGGGTCTAGGGTGCTGCAAGGGAATAATGCCTCCATCCCTGGGGGTCTAGGGTGCTGCAAGGGAATAATACCTCCTTCCCTGGGGGTCTAGAGTACTGCAAGGGAATAATACCTCCATCCCTGGGGGTCTAGGGTGCTGCAAGGGAATAATGCCTCCATCCCTGGGGGTCTAGAGTACTGCAAGGGAATAATACCTCCATCCCTGGTGGTCTAGGGGACTCCAAAGGCTTAATATGTACATCCCTGGTATTCTAAAGCAGCGTAAGGGGTTAATGCCTCCATCCCTGGTGGTCTAGAGCTCTGCAGGGGGTTAATACCCAAGTCCATGGTGGTCTAGGCAATGCAAGAGGTAAATGCCTCCATCCCTGATGGTATAGAGCACTGCAGGGGGTTAATACCTGCATCCCTGGTGGTCTAGGGCACATGCAGGGGGGTAATACCTGCATCCCTGGTGGTCTAGGGCACTGCACGGGGTTAATGCCTGCATCCCTGGTGGTCCTGAGCTTATACAAGGACATGTGGCAGTACCGAGGAGGCCATATTGTCACCCGCAGTTACCTTTCTCCCCTGGGAGGGGGCGAGCAGGCTCCATGTGAGATTGGGGTAATAGAGGCTGTAGAGCTCCGGGGACGGGGTGACGGCCTCCACATGGAATCGATGTCCCCCAAAGACATAGAAGGCGTCCGTGGCCTCGTGGTAGACGGTGGAGTGACCGTACAGACCTGCAAAAGACAGAGGTAAGTACTGGGGGTGCTCATAGAGGATGAGGCCACTATCCCAGGATGGGGCCCCCCTCTCACCAGTGGGTGGGGTGCCTGTATGATGCCCCACAGTCCAGATCTCCAGCTCAATGTTATACTCCAGCACCCGGTTGTTGAATCCATTCTCAGGTGAATATCCACCAATCAAAATCAGCGATGACCCGCGGCGTGGCGAGAGGGTGTGGCCAGCCACGGACGGCAACAAAGGATCCTGAGAAAAGCATGAAAATGCGAAGGATTGTTTGTAAGGTAAGAAGCTGGTACATCCAACGTCCATGCCCTCTCCCCCCCCACAACCCCCCTAGCAACCCTCCCCCCCGGCACTGCTGCGCGTGCACCGCTGTATACACACGCGCGCGCGCGCACACTCAGCACCGCTGTATACACACGCGCGCGCGCGCACACTCAGCACCGCTGTATACACACGCGCGCGCGCACACTCAGCACCGCTGTATACACACGCGCGCGCGCGCGCACACTCAGCACCGCTGTATACACACGCGCGCGCGCGCGCACACTCAGCACCGCTGTATACACACGCGCGCGCGCACACTCAGCACCGCTGTATACACACGCGCGCGCGCACACTCAGCACCGCTGTATACACACGCGCGCGCGCACACTCAGCACCGCTGTATACACACGCGCGCGCGCACACTCAGCACCGCTGTTAACACACGCGCGCGCGCGCACACTCAGCACCGCTGTATACACACGCGCGCGCACACTCAGCACCGCTGTTAACACACGCGCGCGCACACTCAGCGCCGCTGTTAACACACGCGCGCGCGCGCACACTCAGCGCCGCTGTATACACACGCGCGCGCGCACACACTCAGCGCCGCTGTTAACACACGCGCGCGCGCGCACACTCAGCGCCGCTGTTAACACACGCGCGCGCGCGCACACTCAGCGCCGCTGTTAACACACGCGCGCGCGCGCACACTCAGCGCCGCTGTATACACACGCGCGCGCGCGCACACTCAGCGCCGCTGTATACACACGCGCGCGCGCGCACACTCAGCGCCGCTGTATACACACGCGCGCACACTCAGCGCCGCTGTATACACACGCGCGCGCGCGCACACTCAGCGCCGCTGTATACACACGCGCGCGCGCGCACACTCAGCGCCGCTGTATACACACGCGCGCGCGCGCACACTCAGCGCCGCTGTATACACACGCGCGCGCGCGCACACTCAGCGCCGCTGTATACACACGCGCGCGCGCGCACACTCAGCACCGCTGTATACACACGCGCGCGCGCGCACACTCAGCACCGCTGTATACACACGGGCGCGCGCGCACACTCAGCACCGCTGTATACACACGGGCGCGCGCGCACACTCAGCACCGCTGTATACACACGGGCGCGCGCGCACACTCAGCACCGCTGTATACACACGGGCGCGCGCGCACACTCAGCACCGCTGTATACACACGGGCGCGCGCGCACACTCAGCACCGCTGTATACACACGCGCGCGCGCGCGCGCGCGCACACTCAGCACCGCTGTATACACGCGCGCGCACACTCAGCACCGCTGTATACACGCGCGCGCACACTCAGCACCGCTGTATACACGCGCGCGCACACTCAGCACCGCTGTATACACGCGCGCGCGCGTGCGCACACTCAGCACCGCTGTATACACACGCGCGCGCACACTCAGCACCGCTGTATACACACGCGCACGCGCGCGCACACTCAGCACCGCTGTATACACACGCGCGCGCGCACACTCAGCACCGCTCTATACACGCGCGCGCGCGCGCACACTCAGCACCGCTCTATACACGCGCGCGCGCGCGCACACTCAGCACCGCTCTATACACGCGCGCGCGCGCACACTCAGCACCGCTCTATACACGCGCGCGCGCGCACACTCAGCACCGCTCTATACACGCGCGCGCGCGCACTCAGCACCGCTGTATACACGCGCGCGCACGCACTCAGCACCGCTGTATACACGCGCGCGCACACTCAGCACCGCTGTATACACACGCGCGCACACTCAGCACCGCTGTATACACACGCGCGCACACTCAGCACCGCTGTATACACACGCGCGCACACTCAGCACCGCTGTATACACACGCGCGCACACTCTGCACCGCTGTATACACACACGCGCACACTCTGCACCGCTGTATACACACACGCGCACACTCTGCACCGCTGTATACACACACGCGCACACTCTGCACCGCTGTATACACACACGCGCACACTCTGCACCGCTGTATACACACACGCGCACACTCTGCACCGCTGTATACACACACGCGCACACTCTGCACCGCTGTATACACACACGCGCACACTCTGCACCGCTGTATACACACACGCGCACACTCTGCACCGCTGTATACACACACGCGCACACTCTGCACCGCTGTATACACACACGCGCACACTCTGCACCGCTGTATACACACACGCGCACACTCTGCACCGCTGTATACACACACGCGCACACTCTGCACCGCTGTATACACACACGCGCACACTCTGCACCGCTGTATACACACACGCGCACACTCTGCACCGCTGTATACACACACGCGCACACTCTGCACCGCTGTATACACACACGCGCACACTCTGCACCGCTGTATACACACACGCGCACACTCTGCACTTCTATGTACACGCACACTCAGCACTTCTATGTACACGCACACTCAGCACTTCTATGTACACGCACACTCAGCACTTCTATGTACACGCACACTCAGCACTTCTATGTACACGCACACTCAGCACTTCTATGTACACGCACACTCAGCACTTCTATGTACACACACACTCAGCACTTCTATGTACACACACACTCAGCACTTCTATATATACACACACACTCAGCACTTCTATATATACACACACACTCAGCACTTCTATATATACACACACACTCAGCACTTCTATATATAAACACACACTCAGCACTTCTATATACACACACTCAGCACTGCTATATATACACACACACACTCAGCACTTCTATATATACACACACACTCAGCACTTCTATATATACACACACACTCAGCACTTCTATATATATACACACACACTAAGCACTTCTATATATACACACACACTAAGCACTTCTATATATACACACACACTCAGCACTTCTATATATACACACACACTCAGCACTTCTATATATACACACACACTCAGCACTTCTATATATACACACACACTCAGCACTTCTATATATACACACACACTCAGCACTTCTATATATACACACACACTCAGCACTTCTATATATACACACACACTCAGCACTTCTATATATACACACACACACTCAGCACTTCTATATATACACACACACTCATCACTTCTATATATACACACACACTCAGCACTGCTATATATACACACACACTCAGCACTTCTATATATACACACACACTCAGCACTTCTATATACACACACACACTCAGCACTTCTATATACACACACACACTCAGCACTTCTATATATACACACACACTCAGCACTTCTATATATACACACACACTCAGCACTGCTATATATACACACACACTCAGCACTTCTATATATACACACACACTCAGCACTTCTATATACACACACACACTCAGCACTTCTATATATACACACACACTCAGCACTTCTATATATACACACACACTCAGCACTTCTATATATACACACACACTCAGCACTTCTATATATACACACACACTCAGCACTTCTATATATATACACACACACTCAGCACTTCTATATATACACACACACTCAGCACTTCTATATATACACACACACTCAGCACTTCTATATATACACACACACTCAGCACTTCTATATATATATACACACACTCAGCACTTCTATATATACACACACACTCAGCACTTCTATATATACACACACACTCAGCACTTCTATATATACACACACACTCAGCACTTCTATATATACACACACACTCAGCACTTCTATATATATACACACACACTAAGCACTTCTATATATACACACACACTCAGCACTTCTATATATACACACACTCAGCACTTCTATATATACACACACACTCAGCACTTCTATATATACACACACACTCAGCACTTCTATATATACACACACACTCAGCACTTCTATATATACACACACACTCAGCACTGCTATATATACACACACACTCAGCACTTCTATATATACACACACACTCAGCACTTCTATATATACACACACACACTCAGCACTTCTATATATACACACACACTCAGCACTTCTATATATACACACACACTCAGCACTGCTATATATACACACACACTCAGCACTTCTATATATACACACACACTCAGCACTTCTATATATACACACACACTCAGCACTGCTATATATACACACACACTCAGCACTTCTATATATACACACACACTCAGCACTGCTATATATACACACACACTCAGCACTGCTATATATACACACACACTCAGCACTTCTATATATACACACACACTCAGCACTGCTATATATACACACACACTCAGCACTTCTATGTACACACACACTCAGCACTTCTATATATACACACACACTCAGCACTTCTATATATACACACACACTCAGCACTTCTATATATACACACACACTCAGCACTTCTATATATACACACACACTCAGCACTTCTATATATATACACACACTCAGCACTTCTATATATACACACACACTCAGCACTTCTATATATACACACACACTCAGCACTTCTATATATACACACACACTCAGCACTTCTATATATACACACACACTCAGCACTTCTATATATATACACACACACTAAGCACTTCTATATATACACACACACTCAGCACTTCTATATATACACACACACTCAGCACTTCTATATATACACACACACTCAGCACTTCTATATATACACACACACTCAGCACTTCTATATATACACACACACTCAGCACTTCTATATATACACACACACTCAGCACTGCTATATATACACACACACTCAGCACTTCTATATATACACACACACTCAGCACTTCTATATATACACACACACACACTCAGCACTTCTATATATACACACACACTCAGCACTTCTATATATACACACACACTCAGCACTGCTATATATACACACACACTCAGCACTTCTATATATACACACACACTCAGCACTTCTATATATACACACACACTCAGCACTGCTATATATACACACACACTCAGCACTTCTATATATACACACACACTCAGCACTGCTATATATACACACACACTCAGCACTGCTATATATACACACACACTCAGCACTTCTATATATACACACACACTCAGCACTTCTATATATACACACACACTCAGCACTTCTATGTACACACACACTCAGCACTTCTATATATACACACACACTCAGCACTTCTATATATACACACACACTCAGCACTGCTATATATACACACACACTCAGCACTTCTATATATACACACACACTCAGCACTGCTATATATACACACACACTCAGCACTTCTATGTACACGCACACTCAGAACTTCTATGTACACACACACTCAGCACTGCTATATATACACACACACTCAGCACTGCTATATATACACACACACTCAGCACTTCTATATATACACACACACTCAGCACTTCTATATATACACACACACTCAGCACTTCTATATATACACACACACTCAGCACTTCTATATATACACACACACTCAGCACTGCTATATATACACACACACTCAGCACTTCTATATATACACACACACTCAGCACTTCTATATATACACACACACTCAGCACTTCTATATATACACACACACTCAGCACTTCTATATATACACACACACTCAGCACTTCTATATATACACACACACTCAGCACTTCTATATATACACACACACTCAGCACTTCTATATATACACACACACTCAGCACTTCTATATATACACACACACTCAGCACTTCTATGTACACACACACTCAGCATTGATAAACGGAAAATCTACCATTTGATTTCATCCATAATGAAGCAAACATTCCCTGAGAATGATGTAGCTACACTGATGCAGAAAAAGATCTTGTTTAATCCCTGTGCTGAGTGGTTTTGCTGAAAAAACAATTATAACATTCAGGACCTTGGGAAAGCTGGATGCTCTGGCTGCCTACATGAACACATTACACACGGAGCTTCCTGAACTGTCCAGACAGGACTAATCACACTGAGCTGGATGACTCGCACACAGCAGCTGGGGATGGTGCAGCGATTGATTACTTCTGCCTGGCAGGGACAACACAGTGAGGATGTCATTCTCTGGAGCAGGGCAAGAGGAGAAGCATTGGAGAAGCCACAGGAGCTGCTATTCCAGCAAAACCACTCAGGGATTATACAAGATATGTTCCTGCATCAGTGTAGCTGCAGCTTTCTCAGGGTGTGTTTGCTTCACAATGTATGAAATGACATGGTAGATTTCCTAGAAAGGGCTGAGCACTCACCAGGTCTTTCCTCCACTGCAGGGTCGTGAGGTTTAGCACCCAGAAGTCGCTGTAGGCCCCGTCGTTGGTGAGACCCCCCATGATGTACATGGCATTGCGCAGGGGGTTATAGGCTGCGGCATGGAAGTAACGAGGACTGGGCCCGGGACCGCCGCCCTCCGTGCCCGCCAACATCTGGGTCCAGCGACGCTCAGAGATGGAATATCTGCAGGGATCAGCAAGTCAGGAATAATCCCGCTATACGTATGCAGCGAGGGGGGGGGTGACACCTACCTATAGACGCTGCCCAGCACCCCGTCCCTCAGAGACAGACCCCCGAACATCCAGAGGGTGTGATCCGGCCCCTCCACCATGGTGTGCCCCAGCCGGTGTAAGAAGCGACTGGCTGTATCCTGCAGAGACACACAAGCTGCAGACACCGCACACACACAGAGAGAGAGGATATCATCTACAACACTTACTGCTGTCAGCTGCGGGTCCATCAGACTCTCCCACACAATCTTCCCAGAGTCCAATCGCACCGAGCAGTCCTCCCCGGCGTAACCCGGAGAGCAGAAGCAGACGCCCAGGGTCTAGGGAAAGGACACAAACACAGAAATGTCTATCCGGCCCTGGACCTCCAGAACCACTACAACCTGGACCTCTCCAACATGTCCTAAGGGTGATGCCACTCGTGGCCTTTCTGCTCCGTTTGAGAGCATGCATTTTCAATTCGTTTAAAAACGCATCCGTTTTTACTGTTTACCGTGCGTTTGGCTGCTTTGAACCCGTTTATCTATTATCTATATACAGGCAGTCCCCTAATAAGAACACCTGACTTACATACGACCCCTAGTTACACACAGACCTCTGAATTTTGGTAATTTCCTGTACTTTAGTCCTAGGCTACAATAATCAGCTGTAACAGTTATCACCGGCGTCTGTAATGAAGCTTTAGTGTTACTCCTGATTCTTATGACAATCCTACATTTTTAAAATCCAATTGTCACAGAGACCAAAAAAGTTCAGGCTGGGACTACAATGATAAAATATACAGTTCCGACTTACATACAAACTCAACTTAAGAACAAACCTACAGACCCGATCTTGTA
The DNA here is from genome assembly GCF_040894005.1 of Engystomops pustulosus. Lineage (NCBI taxonomy): Eukaryota > Metazoa > Chordata > Amphibia > Anura > Leptodactylidae > Engystomops > Engystomops pustulosus. The sequence continues at coordinate 3,367,919 of NC_092416.1, read as the reverse complement.
TGTAACCCGGGGACTGCCTGTACTCCATATATTATCTATACACCATACAGGCAGTCCCCGGGTTACATACAAGATAGGGTCTGTAGGTTTGTTTTTAAGTTGAGTTTGTATGCAAGTCGGAACTGTATATTTTACCATTGTAATCCCAGCCAAAACTTTTAGCTATGTACAGGCAGTCCCCGGGTTACATACAAGATAGGGTCCGGAGGTTTGTTCCTAAGTTGAATTTGTATGTAAGTCGAAACTGTATATTTTATAATTGACGTTCTAAACAATTTTTTTTCTTTTGCCCCAGTGACAATTGGAGTTTCAAAATTTTTGGTGTAATTGGACCAAGAATTATCAATAAAGCTTCATTACAGACATTTTACAGCTGATCATTGCAGCCTGGGACTATAGTAAAGCATCCAGAGAGGTCACCAGAGGTCACAGTGGGCAGAGGGGTCCGTCTGTAACTATGGGTTGTCTGTAAGTCGGGTGTCCTTAAGTAGGGGACCGTCTGTACTATATATTCATATCCTAAATCCATGTACAGTAGATATCTTGACCATGTATATTTATAGGGTGTAGAGACATATACAGTATATATGAACATATAGCGTGTCCTGATAAGTATTGTATATGGATTTAGGATATGATATGTAGTATGTATATATACTGTATATAGCCCCATATCTATATATAATACACATCACACATACTGTAAATCTAGTAAGAGCAGATTATTTCTTTATTAGGTTATTCTGCACCTTGCGCCTGGTTTCCACTTCTCGTATCAGGTGAAGTTTATGTAATGATCACACTAACGATACAGGATGTGGATATTTCCTGGTTATATGATACAATGTTGCAGGTGCAGAGGAGCAGGAAGCTCTGCTCTAGTGATGGGTCCCTCGGGCACATAGAGCCGGCTCAGGTCGTTCACGCTTCCCCTTAGTGAGCCGAGCTGAGATGGCTCACTAAACCCCGCTCCCCAAAAAAAAGTCTCACCACTTCCCCTTTAACCCCGATAAAATTGGGTTAAAAGTTGTGTGATGTGGGGTGACTGACTGGCCTTCGGCTCACTGTTATATATTTAATAGGGAGCCGTTCAGGAGCCATAAGAGCCGGATCTACTTAGTGAGCGGAGCCTAATGAGCCGGATCACTACGAAGAGCCGGAATTCCCATCACTACTGCGCTGTCTGCTGTGTGACGAAGCTGCAGGTCATATGGCCAACCTCAGCTTCAGAGCCAGAGAGAAAGCGCTGACCTCGCCCCGCTGACCTCGCCCCGCTGACCTCGCCCCTCTGACCTCGCCCCTCTGACCTCGCCCCTCTGACCTCGCCCCTCTGACCTCGCCCCTCTGACCTCGCCCCTCTGACCTCGCCCCTCTGACCTCGCCCCTCTGACCTCGCCCCTCTGACCTCGCCCCTCTGACCTCGCCCCTCTGACCTCGCCCCTCTGACCTCGCCCCTCTGACGTCAGCCGTAGCCGCCACCTTCTGTCCTGTGTCCTCTCCCAGTGGAGGAAAGGCACAGGAGGGAATAAAGGGCCTCAAAAATCCCTTTTCTGCTGGAGCAATACCCCTGCACCACCCCTGTAACCCCCGGACCCTTGGCCTGTGCTCAGGGGCTCCTCACCTGGTTGCAGACCCCCTTCTCTTCCTCCACGGAGCAGTTTCTGGGACACACGTTGCGCAGACAGTAGGGGCCGGACAGCGGGCTCCTGCAGACGCAGCTCTGCCCCCGGCACACCCTGTTGGGACCGCACGGCGGGTGACATTCGTGGACCGTGTACGTGGCATTGAACCCGCTCGGCTCCGTGTTATTCGCTTCATAATACACCACAAGGACGCCTGGCGAGACACCGGATTATATATAAGACACGGCAAAGAGAAGACTGGATCCAACAGAACCAGACAAGTATAACATGAGAAGGGTAAAGGGAGAGGTAAGTACAGCCATGTACACTCACCTGTGGTGGCCTCTACAGTAAGTGGAGTCTCCCCCCGACCTCGTCCACAAAATGCCCCCAATAAGCTGCGATCCGACTGCAGAAGCCCCGTGTCCAGGAAAGCCGGGATCCCATCAAAGACGTAAACGTAACTGTGCTGCAACGGGAGGAGGGCGAACGTCAGACGGGAAGATCAATATGGCGGCACAATATGGAGGACGGGGCTCACCATGCACGGGATACTGAAGTCCGGCTGCAGGCTGAGGCTGAGCCGCGGGCAACTGGCTTCAGGATGGCAAGGCTCAGCGCGAGACGAGACGCTCAGCATCCACAGACAATACGACCCCCCAGGAGAACCCAGGGCAGAAGACGAGACCCGGGAGAGGAGCTGCCGACCCTGACACTCCAAGTAACACGTCCCTCCATTCCTGGGGAAGTAATCACAAGTATCCTCAGATTACACAATACAGAGCCCATGCTGACCCCTGACCACTGCTGACCCCTGACCACTGCTGACCCCTGACCACTGCTGACCCCTGACCACTGCTGACCCCTGACCACTGCTGACCCCTGACCACTGCTGACCCCTGACCACTGCTGACTATGATAGAAAGGTGTCAGGACACACAGGACATGGCAGCTCGCTGTGTATGGGGGTGTAGTCACAGTGGGGTCAGAGCCCCCATGCTGACCCCTGACCACTGCTGGCTATGATAGAAAGGTGTCAGGACACACAGGACATGGCAGCTCGCTGTGTATGGGGGGTGTAGTCACAGAGGGGTCAGAGCGCCCATGCTGACCCCTGACCACTGCTGGCTATGATAGAAAGGTGTCAGGACACACAGGACATGGCAGCTCGCTGTGTATGGGGGTGTAGTCACAGAGGGGTCAGAGCGTCCATGCTGACCCCTGACCACTGCGGGCTATGATAGAAAGGTGTCAGGACACAGGACATGGCAGCTCGCTGTGTATGGGGGTGTAGTCACAGAGGGGTCAGAGCACCCATGCTGACCCCTGACCACTGCTGGCTATGATAGAAAGGTGTCAGGACACAGGACATGGCAGCTCGCTGTGTATGGGGGTGTAGTCACAGAGAGGTCAGAGCGCCCATGCTGACCCCTGACCACTGCTGGCTATGATAGAAAGGTGTCAGGACACAGGACATGGCAGCTCCCTGTGTATGGGGGGTGTAGTCACAGAGGGGTCAGAGCACCCATGCTGACCCCTGACCACTGCTGGCTATGATAGAAAGGTGTCAGGACACAGGACATGGCAGCTCCCTGTGTATGGGGGATGTAGTCACAGAGAGGTCAGAGCACCCATGCTGACCCCTGACCACTGCTGGCTATGATAGAAAGGTGTCAGGACACAGGACATGGCAGCTCCCTGTGTATGGGGAGTGTAGTCACAGAGAGGTCAGAGCACCCATGCTGACCCCTGACCACTGCTGGCTATGATAGAAAGGTGTCAGGACACAGGACATGGCAGCTCCCTGTGTATGGGGAGTGTAGTCACAGAGAGGTCAGAGCACCCATGCTGACCCCTGACCACTGCTGGCTATGATAGAAAGGTGTCAGGACACAGGACATGGCAGCTCGCTGTGTATGGGGGGTGTAGTCACAGAGGGGTCAGAGCGCCCATGCTGACCCCTGACCACTGCTGGCTATGATAGAAAGGTGTCAGGACACACAGGACATGGCAGATCGCTGTGTATGGGAGAGTGTAGTCACAGAGGGGTCAGAGCACCCATGCTGACCCCTGACCACTGCTGGCTATGATAGAAAGATGTCAGGACACACAGGACATGGCAGCTCCCTGTGTATGGGGGGTGTAGTCACAGAGAGGTCAGAGCGTCCATGCTGACCCCTGACCACTGCTGGCTATGATAGAAAGGTGTCAGGACACACAGGACATGGCAGCTCGCTGTGTATGGGGGGTGTAGTCACAGAGGGGTCAGAGCACCCATGCTGACCCCTGACCACTGCTGGCTATGATAGAAAGGTATCAGGACACACAGGACATGGCAGCTCGCTGTGTATGGGGGGTGTAGTCACAGAGGGGTCAGAGCGCCCATGCTGACCCCTGACCACTGCTGGCTATGATAGAAAGGTGTCAGGACACACAGGACATGGCAGCTCGCTGTGTATGGGGGGTGTAGTCACAGAGGGGTCAGAGCGCCCATGCTGACCCCTGACCACTGCTGGCTATGATAGAAAGGTGTCAGGACACACAGGACATGACAGCTCGCTGTGTATGGGGGGTGTAGTCACAGAGGGGTCAGAGCACCCATGCAGACCCCTGACCACTGCTGGCTATGATAGAAAGGTGTCAGGACACACAGGACATGGCAGCTCGCTGTGTATGGGGGGTGTAGTCACAGAGAGGTCAGTGCGCCCATGCTGACCCCTGACCACTGCTGGCTATGATAGAAAGGTGTCAGGACACACAGGACATGGCAGCTCACTGTGTATGGGGGGTGTAGTCACAGAGGGGTCAGAGCACCCATGCAGACCCCTGACCACTGCTGGCTATGATAGAAAGGTGTCAGGACACAGGACATGGCAGCTCGCTGTGTATGGGGGGTGTAGTCACAGAGGGGTCAGAGCGCCCATGCTGACCCCTGACCACTGCTGGCTATGATAGAAAGGTGTCAGGACACAGGACATGGCAGCTCCCTGTGTATGGGGGGTGTAGTCACAGAGGGGTCAGAGAACCCATGCTGACCCCTGACCACTGCTGGCTATGATAGAAAGGTGTCAGGACACACAGGACATGGCAGCTCGCTGTGTATGGGGGGTGTAGTCACAGAGGGGTCAGAGCGCCCATGCTGACCCCTGACCACTGCTGGCTATGATAGAAAGGTGTCAGGACACACAGGACATGGCAGCTCGCTGTGTATGGAGGGTGTAGTCACAGAGGGGTCAGAGCGCCCATGCTGACCCCTGACCACTGCTGGCTATGATAGAAAGGTGTCAGGACACACAGGACATGGCAGCTCGCTCTGTATGGGGGTGTAGTCACAGAGGGGTCAGAGCACCCATGCTGTCCCCTGACCACTGCTGGCTATGATAGAAAGGTGTCAGGACACACAGGACATGGCAGCTCGCTGTGTATGGAGGGTGTAGTCACAGAGGGGTCAGAGCGCCCATGCTGACCCCTGACCACTGCTGGCTATGATAGAAAGGTGTCAGGACACACAGGACATGGCAGCTCGCTGTGTATGGGGGTGTAGTCACAGAGGGGTCAGAGCACCCATGCTGACCCCTGACCACTGCTGGCTATGATAGAAAGGTGTCAGGACACACAGGACATGGCAGCTCGCTGTGTATGGAGGGTGTAGTCACAGAGGGGTCAGAGCACCCATGCTGACCCCTGACCACTGCTGGCTATGATAGAAAGGTGTCAGGACACACAGGACATGGCAGCTCGCTGTGTATGGGGGGTGTAGTCACAGAGGGGTCAGAGCGCCCATGCTGACCCCTGACCACTGCTGGCTATGATAGAAAGGTGTCAGGACACACAGGACATGGCAGCTCACTGTGTATGGGGGTGTAGTCACAGAGGGGTCAGAGCGCCCATGCTGACCCCTGACCACTGCTGGCTATGATAGAAAGGTGTCCGGGCACAGGACATGGCAGCTCGCTGTGTATGGGGGGTGTAGTCACAGAGGGGTCAGAGCTCCCATGCTGACCCCTGACCACTGCTGGCTATGATAGAAAGGTGTCAGGACACACAGGACATGGCAGCTCGCTGTGTATGGGGGGTGTAGTCACAGAGGGGTCAGAGCAACCATGCTGACCCCTGACCACTGCTGGCTATGATAGAAAGGTGTCAGGACACACAGGACATGGCAGCTCGCTGTGTATGGGGGTGTAGTCACAGAGGGGTCAGAGCGCCCATGCTGACCCCTGACCACTGCTGGCTATGATAGAAAGGTGTCAGGACACACAGGACATGGCAGCTCGCTGTGTATGGGGGTGTAGTCACAGAGGGGTCAGAGCGCCCATGCTGACCCCTGACCACTGCTGGCTATGATAGAAAGGTGTCAGGACACACAGGACATGGCAGCTCGCTGTGTATGGGGGGTGTAGTCACAGAGAGGTCAGAGCGCCCATGCTGACCCCTGACCACTGCTGGCTATGATAGAAAGGTGTCAGGACACACAGGACATGGCAGCTCGCTGTGTATGGGGGGTGTAGTCACAGAGGGGTCAGAGCGCCCATGCTGACCCCTGACCACTGCTGGCTATGATAGAAAGGTGTCAGGACACACAGGACATGGCAGCTCGCTGTGTATGGGGGGTGTAGTCACAGAGGGGTCAGAGCGCCCATGCTGACCCCTGACCACTGCTGGCTATGATAGAAAGGTGTCAGGACACACAGGACATGGCAGCTCGCTGTGTATGGGGGGTGTAGTCACAGAGGGGTCAGAGCGCCCATGCTGACCCCTGACCACTGCTGGCTATGATAGAAAGGTGTCAGGACACACAGGACATGGCAGCTCGCTGTGTATGGGGGGTGTAGTCACAGAGGGGTCAGAGCGCCCATGCTGACCCCTGACCACTGCTGGCTATGATAGAAAGGTGTCAGGACACAGGACATGGCAGCTCGCTGTGTATGGGGTTGTAGTCACAGAGGGGTCAGAGCGCCCATGCTGACCCCTGACCACTGCTGGCTATGATAGAAAGGTGTCAGGACACAGGACATGGCAGCTCGCTGTGTATGGGGGGTGTAGTCACAGAGAGGTCAGAGCGCCCATGCTGACCCCTGACCACTGCTGGCTATGATAGAAAGGTGTCAGGACACACAGGACATGGCAGCTCGCTGTGTATGGGGGGTGTAGTCACAGAGGTCAGAGCACCCATGCTGACCCCTGACCACTGCTGGCTATGATAGAAAGGTGTCAGGACACACAGGACATGGCAGCTCGCTGTGTATGGGGGGGTGTAGTCACAGAGGTGTTAGAGCGCCCATGCTGACCCCTGACCACTGCTGGCTATGATAGAAAGGTGTCAGGACACACAGGACATGGCAGCTCGCTGTGTATGGGGGGTGTAGTCACAGAGGGGTCAGAGCACCCATGCTGACCCCTGACCACTGCTGGCTATGATAGAGGTGTCAGGACACACAGGACATGGCAGCTCGCTGTGTATGGGGGGTGTAGTCACAGAGGGGTCAGAGCGCCCATGCTGAGCCCTGACCACTGCTGGCTATGATAGAAAGGTGTCAGGACACAGGACATGGCAGCTCGCTGTGTATGGGGGGTGTAGTCACAGAGGGGTCAGAGCGCCCATGCTGACCCCTGACCACTGCTGGCTATGATAGAAAGGTGTCAGGACACACAGGACATGGCAGCTCGCTGTGTATGGGGGGTGTAGTCACAGAGGGGTCAGAGCACCCATGCTGACCCCTGACCACTGCTGGCTATGATAGAAAGGTGTCAGGACACACAGGACATGGCAGCTCGCTGTGTATAGGGGGTGTAGTCACAGAGGGGTCAGAGCACCCATGCTGAACCCTGACCACTGCTGGCTATGATAGAAAGGTGTCAGGACACACAGGACCTGGCAGCTCGCTGTGTATGGGGGGTGTAGTCACAGAGGGGTCAGAGCACCCATGCTGACCCATGACCACTGCTGGCTATGATAGAAAGGTGTCAGGACACACAGGACATGGCAGCTCGCTGTGTATGGGGGGTGTAGTCACAGAGGGGTCAGAGCACCCATGCTGACCCCTGACCACTGCTGGCTATGATAGAAAGGTGTCAGGACACACAGGACATGGCAGCTCGCTGTGTATAGGGGGTGTAGTCACAGAGGGGTCAGAGCACCCATGCTGAACCCTGACCACTGCTGGCTATGATAGAAAGGTGTCAGGACACACAGGACCTGGCAGCTCGCTGTGTATGGGGGGTGTAGTCACAGAGGGGTCAGAGCACCCATGCTGACCCCTGACCACTGCTGGCTATGATAGAAAGGTGTCAGGACACACAGGACATGGCAGCTCGCTGTGTATGGGGGGTGTAGTCACAGAGGGGTCAGAGCACCCATGCTGACCCCTGACCACTGCTGGCTATGATAGAAAGGTGTCAGGACACACAGGACATGGCAGCTCGCTGTGTATGGGGAGTGTAGTCACAGAGGGGTCAGAGCCCCCATGCTGACCCCTGACCACTGCTGGCTATGATAGAAAGGTGTCAGGACAAAGGACATGGCAGCTCGCTGTGTATGGGGGGTGTAGTCACAGAGGGGTCAGAGCACCCATGCTGACCCCTGACCACTGCTGGCTATGATAGAAAGGTGTCAGGACACACAGGACATGGCAGCTCGCTGTGTATGCTGAAGTATAATCAGTACTATGTACTCGGTCATGCTATACAGTGACACCCATCTGGCCACGTACCTGGGGTCCCCGTAATACCCGGGTGCACATTTGTCGCAGTGCTCTCCCTGTGTGTTGTCGGTGCAGTAGCAGACGCCCGTCTCCCGGTTGCAGTAACCCATTTCGGGTTTCCCATGTTTGTTGCAGGCACATTCCTGGCACCCCTTCTGCGTGGCGCTGCCGTGGCTGCCGGGCTTACACTCCTGGCACTGAGGGCCCTGCGTCCAGTCTGCCAAAGAGAAAAAGTATCATAGGCACAGCCCCGGACCATGTATAGTCCTCATACAGTATCATAGGCACAGCCCCGGACCATGTATAGCCCTCATACAGTATCATAGGCACAGCCCCGGACCATGTATAGCCCTCATACAGTATCACAGGCACAGCCCCGGACCATGTATAGCCCTCATACAGTATCATAGGCACAGCCCCGGACCATGTATAGCCCTCATACAGTATCATAGGTACAGCCCCGGACCATGTATAGTCCTCATACAGTATCATAGGCACAGCCCCGGACCATGTATAGCCCTCATACAGTATCATAGGCACAGCCCCGGACCATGTATAGTCCTCATACAGTATCATAGGCACAGCCCCGGACCATGTATAGTCCTCATACAGTATCATAGGCGCAGCCCCAGACTATGTATAGCCCTCATACAGTATCATAGGCCCAGCCCCGGACCATGTATAGTCCTCATACAGTATCATAGGCACAGCCCCGGACCATGTATAGCCCTCATACAGTATCATAGGCGCAGCCCCGGACCATGTATAGTCCTCATACAGTATCATAGGCGCAGCCCCGGACCATGTATAGTCCTCATAAAGTATCATAGGCGCAGCCCCGGACCATGTATAGCCCTCATACAGTATCATAGGCACAGCCCCGGACCATGTATAGCCCTCATACAGTATCACAGGCCCAGCCCCGGACCATGTATAGCCCTCATACAGTATCATAGGCACAGCCCCGGACCATGTATAGCCCTCATACAGTATGATAGGCACAGCCCCGGACCATGTATAGCCCTCATACAGTATCATAGGCACAGCCCCGGACCATGTATAGTCCTCATACAGTATCATAGGCACAGCCCCGGACCATGTATAGCCCTCATACAGTATCATAGGCCCAGCCCCGGACCATGTATAGTCCTCATACAGTATCATAGGCACAGCCCCGGACCATGTATAGCCCTCATACAGTATCATAGGCACAGCCCCGGACCATGTATAGCCCTCATACAGTATCATAGGCGCAGCCCCGGACCATGTATAGTCCTCATACAGTATCATAGGCACAGCCCCGGACCATGTATAGCCCTCATACAGTATCATAGGCACAGCCCCGGACCATGTATAGCCCTCATACAGTATCATAGGCGCAGCCCCGGACCATGTATAGTCCTCATACAGTATCATAGGCACAGCCCCGGACCATGTATAGCCCTCATACAGTATCATAGGTACAGCCCCGGACCATGTATAGTCCTCATACCGTCTGATCACACAGCCCCGGACCATGTATAGCCCTCATACAGTATCATAGGCGCAGCCCCGGACCATGTATAGTCCTCATACAGTATCATAGGCCCAGCCCCGGACCATGTATAGTCCTCATACAGTATCATAGGCACAGCCCCGGACCATGTATAGCCCTCATACAGTATCATAGGCACAGCCCCGGACCATGTATAGCCCTCATACAGTATCACAGGCACAGCCCCGGACCATGTATAGCCCTCATACAGTATCATAGGCACAGCCCCGGACCATGTATAGCCCTCATACAGTATCATAGGCACAGCCCCGGACCATGTATAGCCCTCATACAGTATCATAGGCACAGCCGCGGACCATGTATAGCCCTCATACAGTATCATAGGCACAGCCCCGGACCATGTATAGTCCTCATACAGTATCATAGGCGCAGCCCCGGACCATGTATAGCCCTCATACAGTAACATAGGCACAGCCCCGGACCATGTATAGCCCTCATACAGTATCATAGGCACAGCCCCGGACCATGTATAGTCCTCATACAGTATCATAGGCACAGCCCCGGACCATGTATAGCCCTCATACAGTCTGATCACACAGCCCCGGACCATGTATAGTCCTCATACAGTATCATAGGCACAGCCCCGGACCATGTATAGCCCTCATACAGTATCATAGGCGCAGCCCCGGACCATGTATAGCCCTCATACAGTATCATAGGCACAGCCCCGGACCATGTATAGCCCTCATACAGTATCATAGGCACAGCCCCGGACCATGTATAGCCCTCATACAGTATCATAGGCGCAGCCCCGGACCATGTATAGTCCTCATACAGTATCATAGGCACAGCCCCGGACCATGTATAGCCCTCATACAGTATCATAGGCCCAGCCCCGGACCATGTATAGTCCTCATACAGTATCATAGGCACAGCCCCGGACCATGTATAGCCCTCATACAGTATCATAGGCCCAGCCCCGGACCATGTATAGTCCTCATACAGTCTGATCACACAGCCCCGGACCATGTATAGTCCTCATACAGTATCATAGGCACAGCCCCGGACCATGTATAGCCCTCATACAGTATCATAGGCACAGCCCCGGACCATGTATAGTCCTCATACAGTATCATAGGCACAGCCCCGGACCATGTATAGTCCTCATACAGTATCATAGGCACAGCCCCGGACCATGTATAGCCCTCATACAGTATCATAGGCACAGCCCCGGACCATGTATAGTCCTCATACAGTATCATAGGCGCAGCCCCGGACCATGTATAGCCCTCATACAGTATCATAGGCACAGCCCCGGACCATGTATAGCCCTCATACAGTATCATAGGCCCAGCCCCGGACCATGTATAGCCCTCATACAGTATCATAGGCACAGCCCCGGACCATGTATAGCCCTCATACAGTATCATAGGCACAGCCCCGGACCATGTATAGCCCTCATACAGTATCATAGGCGCAGCCCCGGACCATGTATAGCCCTCATACAGTATCATAGGCACAGCCCCGGACCATGTATAGCCCTCATACAGTATCATAGGCACAGCCCCGGACCATGTATAGCCCTCATACAGTATCATAGGCACAGCCCCGGACCATGTATAGCCCTCATACAGTCTGATTACACAGCGTTGCCCCCTCGGCTGCCCCTCTTACCTTGGCACGAGTCGCAGACCCCCGGCCCGTGAGTGCAGGTGCTATGGAAGTTACAGCCGCAGTCCACGCTGCACTCCACGCCGCTCTCCATCACGCTGCTCTGGTTGGACGTCCACCCCAGGTCACACAGGCAGGAGAAAGATGGGGGGCCGCTGCACGTCCCGTGGGAGCACTCGTTATAACACCTGCAGGAGTGGGATAACATATAACAAGCTGTACAGTAATAAGCGGCCGCTGCACGTCCCATGGGAGCACTCGTTATAACACCTGCGGGAGTGGGATAACATATAACAAGCTGTACAGTAATAAGCGGCCGCTGCACGTCCCGTGGGAGCACTCATTATAACACCTGCAGGAGTGGGATAACATATAACAAGCTGTACAGTAATAAGCGGCCGCTGCACGTCCCGTGGGAGCACTCGTTATAACACCTGCAGGAGTGGGATAACATATAACAAGCTGTACAGTAATAAGCGGCCGCTGCACGTCCCGTGGGAGCACTCGTTATAACACCTGCAGGAGTGGGATAACATATAACAAGCTGTACAGTAATAAGAGGCTGGTGCACGTCCCGTGGGAGCACTCATTATAACACCTGCAGGAGTGGGATAACATATAACAAGCTGTACAGTAATAAGCGGCCGCTGCACGTCCCGTGGGAGCACTCGTTATAACACCTGCAGGAGTGGGATAACATATAACAAGCTGTACAGTAATAAGAGGCTGGTGCACGTCCCGTGGGAGCACTCATTATAACACCTGCAGGAGTGGGATAACATATAACAAGCTGTACAGTAATAAGAGGCCGCTGCACGTCCCGTGGGAGCACTCATTATAACACCTGCAGGAGTGGGATAACATATAACAAGCTGTACAGTAATAAGCGGCCGCTGCACGTCCCATGGGAGCACTCGTTATAACACCTGCAGGAGTGGGATAACATATAACAAGCTGTACAGTAATAAGAGGCCGCTGCACGTCCCGTGGGAGCACTCATTATAACACCTGCAGGAGTGGGATAACATATAACAAGCTGTACAGTAATAAGCGGCCGCTGCACGTCCCGTGGGAGCACTCGTTATAACACCTGCGGGAGTGGGATAACATATAACAAGCTGGACAGTAATAAGAGGCCGCTGCACGTCCCGTGGGAGCACTCGTTATAACACCTGCAGGAGTGGGATAACATATAACAAGCTGTACAGTAATAAGAGGCCGCTGCACGTCCCGTGGGAGCACTCATTATAACACCTGCAGGAGTGGGATGACATATAGCAAGCTGTACAGTAATAAGAGGCCGCTGCAGGGTACAGGGGGGGGGGGGTGCACTCATTATAACACCTGCAGGAGTGGGATGACATATAGCAAGCTGTACAGTAATAAGAGGCCGCTGCAGGGTACAGGGGGGGGGGGGGGGGGTGCACTCATTATAACACCTGCAGGAGTGGGATGACATATAGCAAGCTGTACAGTAATAAGAGGGCACTCACGTCTGGTTACAGTGCGTCACTCCGTCCCCCGTGTACCCACGCTCACAGTGACACTCATACGAGTCCGGCGTGTTCCGGCACGTGGCGTGTCTGTGGCACGTGGCCATCCCCAGTCTACACTCATCCACATCCGGGCAGGAATCATAGGACCACTCCGCGGGTTCAGCTGCAATCCTGGAGAAGGACAAGGCCCGGGAGCAGGAGGTGTAGCCCCGCACCCCCGAATAATCACCAGAGTAACACCTGGAGAGACACAACAATCATCTCATCGCTTTTGTTACAATGTATCAGTACAAGTGACCTGGAGCTGGCAGAGCCGTGAGGACTGGATGCTCCTGTAACAATCACGCACCTTCCCACCGTCGGGTTGTCGATGTTTCCGCACCAACCGCACTCAAAATTCTGCAAACACTCCCGACAGGTGTTAAAGCGGGAGCAGTCCATGCACTGAGGCACCGAGTGGACGCTGCAAGAGAAGGGGAGGGGTGAGTGTCCGCTCAGAGGGTCCCACCACAGAGAAGGGGAGGGGTGAGTGTCCGCTCAGAGGGTCCCACCACAGAGACCCCCAAAGACCACAAGAGAAGGGGAGGGGTGAGTGTCCGCTCAGAGGGTCCCACCACAGAGAAGGGGAGGGGTGAGTGTCCGCTCAGAGGGTCCCACCACAGAGACCCCCAGTGACCACAAGAGAAGGGGGCGGGTGAGTGTCCGCTCAGAGGGTCCCACCACAGAGAAGGGGTGGGTGAGTGTCCGCTCAGAGGGTCCCACCACAGAGACCCCCACAAGAGAAGGGGGCGGGTGAGTGTCTGCTCAGAGGGTCCCACCACAGAGAAGGGGAGGGGTGAGTGTCTGCTCAGAGGGTCCCACCACAGAGAAGGGGAGGGGTGAGTGTCCGCTCAGAGGGTCCCACCACAGAGAAGGGGGCGGGTGAGTGTCCGCTCAGAGGGTCCCACCACAGAGAAGGGGGCGGGTGAGTGTCTGCTCAGAGGGTCCCACCACAGAGACCCCCACAAGAGAAGGGGGCGGGTGAGTGTCTGCTCAGAGGGTCCCACCACAGAGACCCCTACAAGAGAAGGGGGCGGGTGAGTGTCTGCTCAGAGGGTCCCACCACAGAGAAGGGGGCGGGTGAGTGTCTGCTCAGAGGGTCCCACCACAGAGAAGGGGGCGGGTGAGTGTCTGCTCAGAGGGTCCCACCACAGAGACCCCCACAAGAGAAGGGGGCGGGTGAGTGTCTGCTCAGAGGGTCCCACCACAGAGAAGGGGGAGGGGTGAGTGTCCGCTCAGAGGGTCCCACCACAGAGAAGGGGGCGGGTGAGTGTCTGCTCAGAGGGTCCCACCACAGAGACCCCCACAAGAGAAGGGGACGGGTGAGTGTCTGCTCAGAGGGTCCCACCACAGAGAAGGGGGCGGGTGAGTGTCTGCTCAGAGGGTCCCACCACAGAGAAGGGGACGGGTGAGTGTCTGCTCAGAGGGTCCCACCACAGAGAAGGGGGCGGGTGAGTGTCTGCTCAGAGGGTCCCACCACAGAGACCCCCACAAGAGAAGGGGGCGGGTGAGTGTCTGCTCAGAGGGTCCCACCACAGAGAAGGGGGAGGGGTGAGTGTCCGCTCAGAGGGTCCCACCACAGAGAAGGGGGCGGGTGAGTGTCTGCTCAGAGGATCCCACCACAGAGAAGGGGACGGGTGAGTGTCTGCTCAGAGGGTCCCACCACAGAGAAGGGGACGGGTGAGTGTCTGCTCAGAGGGTCCCACCACAGAGAAGGGGAGGGGTGAGTGTCCGCTCAGAGGGTCCCACCACAGAGAAGGGGGCGGGTGAGTGTCTGCTCAGAGGGTCCCACCACAGAGACCCCCAGTGATCACAAGAGAAGGGGGCAGGTGAGTGTCTGCTCAGAGGGTCCCACCACAGAGACCCCCAGTGATCACAAGAGAAGGGGAGGGGTGAGTATCCGCTCAGAGGGTCCCACCACAGAGACCCCCAGTGACCACAAGAGAAGGGGGCGGGTGAGTGTCTGCTCAGAGGGTCCCACCACAGAGACCCCCAGTGACCACAAGAGAAGGGGGCGGGTGAGTGTCCGCTCAGAGGGTCCCACCACAGAGGCCCCCAGTGACCACAAGAGAAGGGAGCGGGTGAGTGTCTGCTCAGAGGGTCCCACCACAGGAGAAGGAGCCCCCAGTGTAGTGTAGAGTCCCCCCGTCACTCACCTGTCATACCAGTCTCTACAGTCGCCATACGGATACTTGGCAAGATACGCAGCAAAGTAGAAGCAGCTCCCGGTGGACTGGCACCAGGCGCAGTGACTGGAGTTGGAGAGACAATCCGAGCACGTCCTGCGCCTACAGGAAGATTAGAGAATTCACTGCTACAGACTGTGTTATGTAATGTCCTCACACTGCTGTGCTCTGTGCTCTCTGCAGCCAGTGTTATGTATTATACCTGGAGAGATGTGTAATCAGACCTCACACTGCTGTGCTCTGTGCTCTCTGCAGCCAGTGTTATGTATAGTCCCTGGAGAGATGTGTAATCAGACCTCACACTGCTGTGCTCTGTGCTCTCTGCAGCCAGTGTTATGTACTGTCCCTGGAGAGATGTGTAATCAGACCTCACACTGCTGTGCTCTGTGCTCTCTGCAGCCAGTGTTATGTATTGTCCCTGGAGAGATGTGTAACCATACCTCACACTGCTGTGCTCTGTGCTCTCTGCAGCCAGTGTTATGTATTGTCTCTGGAGAGATGTGTAATCAGACCTCACACTGCTGTGCTCTGTGCTCTCTGCAGCCAGTGTTATGTATTGTCCCTGGAGAGATGTGTAATCAGACCTCACACTGCTGTGCTCTGTGCTCTCTGCTGCCAGTGTTATGTATTGTACCTGGAGAGATGTGTAATCAGACCTCACACTGCTGTGCTCTGTGCTCCCTGCAGCCAGTGTTATGTATTGTCCCTGGAGAGATGTGTAATCAGACCTCACACTGCTGTGCTCTGTGCTCTCTGCAGCCAGTGTTATGTACTGTCCCTGGAGAGATGTGTAATCAGACCTCACACTGCTGTGCTCTGTGCTCTCTGCAGCCAGTGTTATGTACTGTCCCTGGAGAGATGTGTAATCAGACCTCACACTGCTGTGCTCTGTGCTCTCTGCAGCCAGTGTTATGTACTGTCCCTGGAGAGATGTGTAATCAGACCTCACACTGCTGTGCTCTGTGCTCTCTGCAGCCAGTGTTATGTATTGTCCTGGAGAGATGTGTAATCAGACCTCACACTGCTGTGCTCTGTGCTCTCTGCAGCCAGTGTTATGTATTGTCCCTGGAGAGATGTGTAATCAGACCTCACACTGCTGTGCTCTGTACTCTCTGCAGCCAGTGTTATGTATTGTCCCTGGAGAGATGTGTAATCAGACCTCACACTGCTGTGCTCTGTGCTCCCTGCAGCCAGTGTTATGTACTGTCCCTGGAGAGATGTGTAATCAGACCTCACACTGCTGTGCTCTGTGCTCTCTGCAGACAGTGTTATGTACTGTCCCTGGAGAGATGTGTAATCAGACCTCACACTGCTGTGCTCTGTGCTCTCTGCAGACAGTGTTATGTATTGTCCCTAGAGAGATGTGTAATCAGACCTCACACTGCTGTGCTCTGTGCTGTCTGCAGTCAGTGTTATGTATTGTCCCTGGAGAGATGTGTAAACAGACCTCACACTGCTGTGCTCTGTGCTCTCTGCAGCCAGTGTTATGTATTGTCTCTGGAGAGATGTGTAAGCAGACCTCACACTGCTGTGCTCTGTGCTCTCTGCAGCCAGTGTTATGTACTGTCCCTGGAGAGATGTGTAATCAGACCTCACACTGCTGTGCTCTGTGCTCTCTGCAGCCAGTGTTATGTATTGTCCCTGGAGAGATGTGTGATCAGACCTCACACTGCTGTGCTCTGTGCTCTCTGCAGCCAGTGTTATGCATCGTCCCTGGAGAGATGTGTGATCAGACCTCACACTGCTGTGCTCTGTGCTCTCTGCAGCCAGTGTTATGTATTGTCCCTGGAGAGATGTGTAATCAGACCTCACACTGCTGTGCTCTCTGCAGCCAGTGTTATGTATTGTCTCTGGAGAGATGTGTAATCAGACCTCACACTGCTGTGCTCTGTGCTCTCTGCAGCCAGTGTTATGTATTGTCCCTGGAGAGATGTGTAATCAGACCTCACACTGCTGTGCTCTGTGCTCTCTGCAGCCAGTGTTATGTACTGTCCCTGGAGAGATGTGTAATCAGACCTCACACTTCTGCGCTCTGTGCTCTCTGCAGCCAGTGTTATGTATTGTCCCTGGAGAGATGTGTAATCAGACCTCACACTGCTGTGCTCTGTGCTCTCTGCAGCCAGTGTTATGTATTGTCTCTGGAGAGATGTGTAATCAGACCTCACACTGCTGTGCTCTGTGCTCTCTGCAGCCAGTGTTATGTATTGTCTCTGGAGAGATGTGTAATCAGACTTCACACTGCTGTGCTCTGTGCTCTCTGCAGCCAGTGTTATGTATTGTCTCTGGAGAGATGTGTAAGCAGACCTCACACTGCTGTGCTCTGTGCTCTCTGCATCCAGTGTTATGTACTGTCCCTGGAGAGATGTGTGATCGGACCTCACACTGCTGTGCTCTGTGCTCTCTGCAGCCAGTGTTATGTATTGTCTCTGGAGAGATGTGTAATCAGACCTCACACTGCTGTGCTCTGTGCTCTCTGCAGCCAGTGTTATGTATTGTCTCTGGAGAGATGTGTAATCAGACTTCACACTGCTGTGCTCTGTGCTCTCTGCAGCCAGTGTTATGTATTGTCCCTGGAGAGATGTGTAATCAGACCTCACACTGCTGTGCTCTGTGCTCTCTGCAGCCTGTGTTATGTATTGTCCCTGGAGAGATGTGTAATCAGACCTCACACTGCTGTGCTCTGTGCTCTCTGCAGCCAGTGTGAGGACATCTAACACTATATCTGTGCAGTTTGTGGGATCACACCTGATGACAGATCCCTATAACGCAGTGTTGTGGTAGGTACATTTCTGGGTGACACTTACTGGTGGCAGGCCCGGGGACAGTCCCGTGGGGATCGTATGGAGCCGTTGACGCGCCCCCTGCGGCTGCACAGTGAGTCGCCCTTCTTGTTGCTGTGTATCTGCCACTCGCAGTACTGGTCCTGTAGGCACAGAATAGACTATATTACTACCACCTGCAGGGGGCCCCCCTGTACCCAGCTGCCCCAGCACTCACCCCGCTGCAGGCCTCGCAGTCCCGGTACTCCTCGCACAGCTGACAATTGCCCGGGGATAGGATTAAGGGGGTGTCGTGGCAGGACTTGAGCCAGTCGCTCCCCAGTCTCTGGTGGCAGCTGCGGGTCTTGGGGCACCAGCCGCAGCCCTGATCCGCCAGGCAGGCCAGACAGGACGGGTAATGGCACTCGTCCGAGCGATGGGGCTCCAGGAAGAGGAAGGAGATCTCCTGCACACGAGAGGCACAGCTATGTGTAGTATCACACAATCAGACCACAGACTGGGCCAATGATGGGACTTACGCTGCCGCCCTGCACCCCTGTGCGGTCCCAGGTCAGGCTCAGCTCGCTCGTGTGCCCGATGCCCGTATTGTTGAGAAATCCTTCAATCTGCACAGCGTAACGACTCCCCGGACTCAGATCCGGGAACAGACGCTCCCCGCTATTCCGCTGCAGCGCGCGCCGCTCCTTATCCTGGTGCACAAACCAGCGGCCGACCTCCTCCTGCCAGGGACAGAGCACAGCAGGGTGAGGAGCAGGATGGGGACTGGACTACAAAGTATTCTGCATGGGAGCTGTATACACGTAACCCTTCCCGTTATAGGACGGAGATGAAGATGCTGTGGGGGGCATCTTACAGGCAATGACCCCCTGTCCCCCCCCAGCAGCGGTTCTGTTACTTCTTACCATGGGTTCTGTCCTCCCTGCGACCCGACCGAGTCGAGCCACGACGTAGAAGCGCTGGATGCGAGCCCAGATGAGGACGCTCTCCGGAGAGGTGTTCTGCCCCAGCATGGGGTATATGAAGCCTTTGTAGACCAGAGACACGTCCATCTCTGTGCTGGGGCTCAGGGTGATGGTTGTACTGCGCACAATGGACACCTGGGCCAAACATCAAACAGGTAAAGTAAGTGCCTGAAGTGTCCTGAGCCCCTACTAATGACCCCCAAACCCAGAGTTACCCGGTCAGGCTGAGACTCATTGCGCGGCTGCTGATAGGTGATGAGGTGCAGCCCGGGCAGGAAGTTATTAGTCCGGCAGCCGTCCAGAGACGTGATGAACGTGTTCTGACTCCCCCACCAGCCGAAAGTGCCCGAAATCTGCCCGACCCGGCAAGTGGAGCGATCTGAAGGGAGCACAAGATCATCGATCAGAAGGCAAGAGGCGGGAGGGGCGAGCGCAAGGCAAGAGGCGGGAGGGGCGAGCGCACGAGGCAAGAGGCGGGAGGGGCGAGCGCACGAGGCAAGAGGCGGGAGGGGCGAGCGCGCCAGGCAAGGGGAGGGAGGGGCGAGCGCGCGAGGTGCACGAGGCAAGGGGCGGATGGGATAGCGCACAAGGCAAGACGCGGATGGGATAGCGCACAAGGCAAGACGCGGATGGGATAGCGCACAAGGCAAGACGCGGATGGGATAGCGCACAAGGCAAGACGCGGATGGGATAGCGCACAAGGCAAGACGCGGATGGGATAGCGCACAAGGCAAGACGCGGATGGGATAGCGCACAAGGCAAGACGCGGAGGGGCGAGAGCACAAGGCAAGACGCGGATGGGATAGCGCACAAGGCAAGACGCGGATGGGATAGCGCACAAGGCAAGACGTGGAGGGGCAAGAGCACAAGGCAGAAACTTGTGAACAAAGAAGAGCCTGGAGTCGCTCACCTGTCACCGGCATGCAGGACTCGTTCTGAACGCACCAGCCGAAGGTGCGGGGGATGTGAGAGGAGGCGCTCAGGTTACTGCTGAACACCAGGCAGGACTGGCAGTCAGACAGCAGGCGCGCCAGGCCCAGGCAGCTCTTGTCTGGACACTGCAACAAAACACACAAGACATTACACATCACGAGGGCTGCGTACAGGAGACCAGGAGCTGGGGTTACAGGGGGCACATACTATTTTATTAGACTGAGGGGTCTGGCAGCTGCTGTGGCACCACGTGCACTCGGGGTCCTTGGAGCAGAGGCTCTCGTCTGTGTACATGGAGCAGTAGTCCA
This sequence comes from Engystomops pustulosus, assembly GCF_040894005.1. Classification (NCBI taxonomy): domain Eukaryota; kingdom Metazoa; phylum Chordata; class Amphibia; order Anura; family Leptodactylidae; genus Engystomops; species Engystomops pustulosus. The sequence goes on along the minus strand of NC_092416.1, from coordinate 3,347,723 downwards.
GGTGATACTGGAGGGAAGCACAAGGGGTTAAGCTGTGTCCTAGAGGACAGCGAGGACCACCCTCCGCCATATACTCACATCCTGTACGGGGGGCTGGTACACGGATACAGGCACCTTATAGGCCAGCAGGTCCCCACGTGGAGTGCCACTGTACCCTCCGGCCACTAATAACACCCCACCATTCATCAGCGCAGCCACGTGGGAGTATCGGCCTCCGCTCAACGTCTGTGGGCCTGCAGGAAGAAACGTTAGCCTGTCATAGCCAGGAACTATATGCACTCAGCTTGTAGAGAAGACCACCAGGGGAGCAGGGGGCACCAGACACTGGTGGCCAGATCATGCCACTAACATCTCTAGTCATAGCAGGACTGGTTTGTTCCCTGGGGATAAGCGGTGCCTGCACTGCCTGGTAGCCGCTTATCTCTCCACGTCTACTGCTGTTATGTGTGATGGGATAGAGGTCGGTCACTCACCGTGATGGGACGGCATGATCTGGCTCAGGGTGTTGCTGGGAACCCACTGGTGGCAGCCGAGGTGGTAGAAGAAGATCTCCTGATCGTAGCACTTCTCCTCCTGGTAGTGGATGTGGAGGTTTCCCCCTGTAAGCACAGATCACACTGGGGATGAATGGGATGTATAGGACTGGGGGTCCCCGCCATAACACAGCACAAGACTGCGCGGTGCATGCCGAGGATCATGGATGTACAGTTACGTGTAGTGCACCCGCAGCCCAGGAGGAAAATAGGAGGTCGACCCTTCCCACTCACAGCTGAGGGTTTGCTACAGTCTCGAGCGTGTGCTGATGATTAGGTTGGGAGGTTTTGTAGCCTCTGGATGTGAGTAATGTCCTAATTCATTGACAGCAGGCAGAGATCTTGAAGAATATATGGCAGTCTATACATAGAGTCCCAGCTCTCACCGTATACCACCATGTAGTTCCCTATGATGGTGGCGCTGTGGAAGGCGCGCTCTCTAGGACCACCGCGGTTCCCCTCCCGGGGCTTCAGAGTGGTCCAATAATTCAAGTCCACATGGAACAGATCTGTGGTGTTCACCCGTATGCTGAACCTATGGAAGAGCAGGACAAACCAGTGTGAACAACGCCCTTAACAATGCCCCAGAGACATGTGGCTGGGAAGAGAGGGGACAAGGGGAGGCTGTAACCACATCAGGATCACTCGCCTCCAGAGCTGAAATCTCTGGCAGTGACCTACCTGCTGCCACCTACTGGTCCGGAGGCTATAGGAAGCCCTGGACATGTGGTTACAGCTGATAATGCAATGGATCACAGCTCTGAAAGGCGATAGATCTATGTGGATACCAGTGGAGGGAATGTAATGCGTCACACTGGCAGAGCCTCCTACCTCGCTGTGGACGGCCGGTGTCCCCCATACACGAGCAGAGACCTGGACGCAGTGTGGAAGACCATGGAGTGTCCAGCAGCTGCGGGGGGCTTCCCTCCGGCCGGCAGAACCTCCTCCCATTCCAGTAAGTGAAGATTAAAGCGGAACATCTTGGAGGAAAACACATCCCGAGCCGTGCGCCCTGAGAGAGAGAACATCATCACGTACAGGGAGGAAGACATAAATCAGGTCTCCATAGAGACAGGAGCACCCTCCAGCGACTTACCTCCGAACACATACAGCCAGTTATCCACGGTGGCGGCGGCATGGTTAGCCAGAGGAGGGGGATGCATGACGCTATGTGAGCTCAGCTCCTCCCAGCGCTCATACTGGGGCAGGAACACCCAGGTATCATTAATCAGACGCCCCCCAGGAAGCTCCCCGCCAAACAAAACCAGCGTCCCGTTCCACTCCACCATGATGTGAGAATGCCGCGCCGCCTGAGGAAGGAGAGGAACACAATACAGCAACAGCAGGCGGTCCCCAGTGTCATCATATACATCATATCATAGCACTGCGCCCCAGCAGAGAGAGAACTGTACAGCCATATTGTTCCAGCTGCAGGGTTCACCCTATCACCTCCCCGCTCCAGATTCTCCTAGCTGCTCCGTGCTATAGTTCTATGGACAGTACCACGCTGCCCTCATGTCACATACCGGGCTCGGAGAATATTTCTTCCTCTCCCACATGTTTGATGTGAAGTTATACACGGCCATATCCTGCAGCGCAGAGTTCAGGTCCAGACCTGGAGGTAGAAAATAATCCATCAGACTCCGCGCCCATCAGGACCCATCACATAGGAGCGTCTCAGGGGCCTCACCTCCAAAAATGTACAGGGAGTTGGTAGAGGGGAGGAAGGCTCCGGCGGCGGCCGTGCGGGGGGTGAAGGACGGGTCCTGGCTGCTCACATTGTACCAGGTCCCAGAACCCTGATTGTCGGTGAGAGAGAGGTCACAGCGCTCCCCGATGTACCCCGGAAAACACACGCAGCGCTGGCTCTCCTGAAAGACAAGGGAAGAACATCTATTACAACCCGCACACAAGGAAGACATTATAATACAGGCTAATTTTTTAGAAATGCATGAAATTTAGCAATGGGGGAGGGGGGGCCTGCAGCCGGACCCCCAAGATAAATAAAAAAGACAGATGAGAATGTATACAAAGGTAATATACAAATGTATTGCAGTGTGTAATGTATGTATCTGTGTGTGACACAAGCTCAGGGCACAGGCCGGACCTGAGGCCGACGCAGGATGGATCGCTCCCCCAGTAAGCTCCCGAGGCTGGGAGGGTCTCTCTGATCCAGGGGGAACCTCCTGCCGCGGAGCTTGGATCATCTGTGATCGGATCTTAGTGCCGGGTCTGGGCACTGGCAGGACACCAAGTCCTGCATGCTTCTTCTAACACGCCAACGTAAAAAGACAGCGCATCCGAAGAAGATCCCATAAAACTGATAGGGAGGAGATCATTAAGGGGTTAATAGTAACCCATGAGCCAATGGAGCGTCTTTATACATAACGGCGGATGATCCGGAGGCCCCAGTGTTATATGGCGGTCCATGATGACAGACTACAATGCCCAGCCGGGTGTCAGGACCTGCTGGGAGGACTGTACCTGGTGACACGTCCCGTGGTGCACGTGGCAGTACGTGTTACAGTCAGGGATGTGACAGCCGTCTCCGCTCCAGCCCGGGTCGCACAGGCACTGCGTGTTTTCTTGACAGGTGCCATGGCCGGAGCAGCCTTGTGGGCACAAGGAGAAGCTGTAGGTGGCATTGAAGCCCAGCAGGTTGTAGTTGGCGTCACTGAAGAGATGGAGGAGCATCTGCAAGGAAGGAGAAAGGGGATCAGGAGGAGGCAGAAGTATGGGGGGTCTCCAGGACCAGCGCTAGACCCCGCTCTGAGACATAACTGCTGGTAATGTCACAGGAGAACCACCACAGTCCTGGAGATGCCCTCAGCCGTGCACCGTACGTGGTACCTTTCCGGACGTGGCCTCCAGGGTGGGGGGCAGGCTGCTCCCGCTCAGGCTGGCCAGCAGGCGGTCGCTGTACGAGTCTCCGTCATATACAAAGAGATAGTCGTAGGTGCACTCCGTGTCCATGAAGAGGAAGCGCAGCAGCACACGGTAATTGCTGTTGGGGGCTGAAAGGAGATGAGAAGTGATGAGCGGAGGCCACAGGCCAAGCACATTATATACTGTACACAGGCAGAGCTCCGCCCACAAGGTCTCCGCCCCCCGGACTTTATATATATCACATATACTGGGTAGTGAGATGTGACCCCCCCTGTAAGCAGATGTCTGATATATATGGAAGGTTTACAGGGTTGTTCCAGTCCTGAGCAGCAGATCCATAGGATAAGTCATCAGCCGGATTCATCCAGGGGCCGGGCTCCACCCCTTATTTATAGGACGTCCCCCAAAATAACCTTTACATGGGTCATTAATAGGTCTGAGCTGCCACTACTGACCGAAGTCTCTGCCACATGTGACTCACCTTCTATCAGCCATTCACAGTTACCATTAACCGAGTAATTTCCCGGCCCATCGCTGACAAATCCGGGGAAAGTGCGGAGTACAGTGCGCTGCCCCTTACAGTCCCCGGAGGCTGCACTGCCCACCCAGGATAAGAGGAGGAGGGAGAGGTGCCAGAGACACACCCAGAGCCCGACAGGAGAGCCCATTACTGCTCCACATTCCTGGGAGAAAACCTGGGGAGACAAGAAGATTACATTATGTATACACAGCAGAATAGTGAGTGCAGCCCTGGGGTATAATACAGGATGTAACTCAGGATCAGTACAGGATAAGTAATGTCATATATGTACACAGGGACTGCACCAGCAGCAGAATAGTGAGTGCAGCTCTGGGGTATAATACAGGATGTAACTCAGGATCAGTACAGGATAAGTAATGTCATGTATGTACACAGTGACTGCACCAGCAGCAGAATAGTGAGTGCAGCTCTGGAGTATAATACAGGATGTAACTCAGGGTCAGTACAGGATAAGTAATGTCATGTATGTACACAGTGACTGCACCAGCAGCAGAATAGTGAGTGCAGCTCTGGGGTATAAAACAGGATGTAACTCAGGATCAGTACAGGATAAGTAATGTCATGTATGTACACAGTGACTGCACCAGCAGCAGAATAGTGAGTGCAGCTCTGGTGTATACTACAGGATGTAACTCAGGATCAGTACAGGATAAGTAATGTCATGTATGTACACAGTGACTGCACCAGCAGCAGAATAGTGAGTGCAGCTCTGGGGTATAATACAGGATGTAACTCAGGATCAGTACAGGATGAGTAATGTCATGTATGTACACAGTGACTGCACCAGCAGCAGAATAGTGAGTGCAGCTCTGGGGTATAATACAGGATGTAACTCAGGATCAGTACAGGATAAGTAATGTCATGTATGTACACAGTGACTGCACCAGCAGCAGAATAGTGAGTGCAGCTCTGGGGTATAATACAGGATGTAACTCAGGATCAGTACAGGATAAGTAATGTCATGTATGTACACAGTGACTGCACCAGCAGCAGAATACTGAGTGCAGCTCTGGAGTATAATACAGGATGTAACTCAGGATCAGTACAGGATAAGTAATGTCATGTATGTACACAGTGACTGCACCAGCAGCAGAATAGTGAGTGCAGCTCTGGGGTATAATACAGGATGTAACTCAGGATCAGTACAGGATAAGTAATGTCATGTATGTACACAGTGACTGCAGCAGCAGCAGAATAGTGAGTGCAGCTCTGGGGTATAATACAGGATGTAACTCAGGATCAGTACAGGATAAGTAATGTCATGTATGTACACAGTGACTGCAGCAGCAGCAGAATAGTGAGTGCAGCTCTGGGGTATAATACAGGATGTAACTCAGGATCAGTACAGGATAAGTAATGTCATGTATGTACACAGTGACTGCAGCAGCAGCAGAATAGTGAGTGCAGCTCTGGGGTATAATACAGGATGTAACTCAGGGTCAGTACAGGATAAGTAATGTCATGTATGTACACAGTGACTGCACCAGCAGCAGAATAGTGAGTGCAGCTCTGGGGTATAATACAGGATGTAACTCAGGATCAGTACAGGATAAGTAATGTCATGTATGTACACAGTGACTGCACCAGCAGCAGAATAGTGAGTGCAGCTCTGGAGTATAATACAGGATGTAACTCAGGATCAGTACAGGATAAGTAATGTCATGTATGTACACAGTGACTGCACCAGCAGCAGAATAGTGAGTGCAGCTCTGGGGTATAATACAGGATGTAACTCAGGATCAGTACAGGATAAGTAATGTCATGTATGTACACAGTGACTGCACCAGCAGCAGAATAGTGAGTGCAGCTCTGGGGTATAATACAGGATGTAACTCAGGATCAGTACAGGATAAGTAATGTCATGTATGTACATAGTGACTGCACCAGCAGCAGAATAGTGAGTGCAGCTCTGGAGTATAATACAGGATGCTCTGGTGACGCTGAGGTAAGTCGGTGTAGGTTGGTGGATCTCATGTATGGGGGGAGGGTTGTGTAATGATCTGTTACTGCGGTCCGGCTGTGCCTGTGCTCGGAAACCAGAACTGAATTCAGCATACGAGTCCGGTTCTGGTTTCTGAGGATCCGTTTTCTCCTCATATATTCCTGCCTGGTGTTACATCTCTGCTTGCTGTCAGTAAATAGGCACCTGTGTACATCCACACCCTGACTGCAGGGCAGTTTGTTACAATGTATCAGCGCAGATAACATGTCTCCATTCAGTGTTATGGGGGGGCGGGGGCGCAAATTAGTGCAAAGAGAAACTGGAAGTGTCACTCATGGCAACCAATTTGGTATCACAGGTTGCCATAGAAACATAAGGCTGCAAATCGTACAAGCCCCAGCATATCCTGACACGGAGGACTACAAGCCCCAGCATATCCTGACACGGAGGACTACAAGCCCCAGCATATCCTGACACGGAGGACTACAAGCCCCAGCATATCCTGACACGGAGGACTACATGTCCCAGCATATCCTGACACGGAGGACTACATGTCCCAGCATATCCTGACACGGAGGACTACATGTCCCAGCATATCCTGACACGGAGGACTACAAGCCCCAGCATATCCTGACACGGAGGACTACAAGCCCCAACATATCCTGACACGGAGGACTACAAGCCCCAGCATATCCTGACACGGAGGACTACAAGCCCCAGCATATCCTGACACAGAGGACTACAAGCCCCAGCATATCCTGACACTGAGGACTACAAGCCCCAGCATATCCTGACACTGAGGACTACAAGCACCAGCATATCATGACAGGGAGGACTACAAGCCCCAGCATATCCTGACACGGAGGACTACAAGCCCCAGCATATCCTGACACGGAGGACTACAAGCCCCAACATATCCTGACACGGAGGACTACAAGCCCCAGCATATCCTGACACGGAGGACTACAAGCCCCAGCATATCCTGACACAGAGGACTACAAGCCCCAGCATATCCTGACACTGAGGACTACAAGCCCCAGCATATCCTGACACTGAGGACTACAAGCACCAGCATATCATGACAGGGAGGACTACAAGCCCCAGCATATCCTGACACAGAGGACTACAAGCCCCAGCATATCCTGACACAGAGGACTACAAGCCCCAGCATATCCTGACACTGAGGACTACAAGCCCCAGCATATCCCGACACGGAGGACTACAAGCCCCAGCATATCCCGACACAGAGGACTACAAGCCCCAGCATATCCTGACACAGAGGACTACAAGCCCCAGCATATCCCGACACAGAGGACTACAAGCCCCAGCATATCCCGACACAGAGGACTACAAGCCCCAGCATATCCCGACACGGAGGACTACAAGTCCCAGCATATCCTGACACTGAGGACTACAAGCCCCAGCATATCCTGACACAGAGGACTACAAGCCCCAGCATATCCCGACACGGAGGACTACAAGTCCCAGCATATCCTGACACTGAGGACTACAAGCCCCAGCATATCCTGACACAGAGGACTACAAGCCCCAGCATATCCTGACACGGAGGACTACATGTCCCAGCATATCCTGACACGGAGGACTACATGTCCCAGCATATCCTGACACGGAGGACTACATGTCCCAGCATATCCTGACACGGAGGACTACAAGCCCCAGCATATCCTGACACGGAGGACTACAAGCCCCAACATATCCTGACACGGAGGACTACAAGCCCCAGCATATCCTGACACGGAGGACTACAAGCCCCAGCATATCCTGACACGGAGGACTACAAGTCCCAGCATATCCTGACATAGAGGACTACAAGCTCGGGGTTGCTGGGACTTGTAGTTCTCCAGTTTGCAGAACAATTACCGCAGCGGATCGCACGATTGTCAGTGCACTGCTGCACTACACCCGGCAGAACCGCAGAGAAACCGCATCGGGCCGCACCGTGTACTCACCTCCCTGCGGCGCGATCCGCTATCTGCAGCTGGAGTCACCTGTGAACCGGAAACAAAATTCGCTGGAGAGAGGAGGAGGTCATTGAAACCGGAAGTCGCCTGTCTGACCGCCCACTCCATGGGAGCCGTGACGTCACTGTATCTGGGGAACGGGGGGCGGGGTCTGTGTGCAAACGCGGAGGGCGGGAAAATCCTGACAGAGGAGACGAGAGAGGGACTGAGGAGAGGATGGAGAGACTGAGGAGATGAGAGAGGGACTGAGGAGATGACAGAGGGACTGAGGAGAGGATGGAGAGACTGAGGAGATGACAGAGGGACTGAGGAGAGGATGGAGAGACTGAGGAGAGGATGGAGGGACTGAGGAGAGGATGGAGAGACTGGGGAGAGGATGGAGAGACTGAGGAGAGGATGGAGGGACTGAGGAGATGACAGAGGGGCTGAGGAGAGGATGGAGAGACTGAGGAGATGAGAGAGGGACTGAGGAGATGACAGAGGGACTGAGGAGAGGATGGAGGGACTGAGGAGAGGATGGAGAGACTGGGGAGAGGATGGAGAGACTGAGGAGAGGATGGAGGGGCTGAGGAGAGGATGGAGAGACTGAGGAGAGGATGGAGAGACTGAGGAGAGGATGGAGAGACTGAGGGGAGGATGGAGAGGCTGAGGAGAGGATGGAGAGACTGAGGGGAGGATGGATAGACTGAGGAGACGAGAGAGGGACTGAGGAGAGGATGGAGAGACTGAGGAGATGAGAGAGGGACTGAGGAGATGACAGAGGGACTGAGGAGAGGATGGAGAGACTGAGGAGATGACAGAGGGACTGAGGAGAGGATGGAGAGACTGAGGAGAGGATGGAGGGACTGAGGAGAGGATGGAGAGACTGGGGAGAGGATGGAGAGACTGGGGAGAGGATGGAGAGACTGAGGAGATGAGAGAGGGACTGAGGAGATGACAGAGGGACTGAGGAGAGGATGGAGGCACTGAGGAGAGGATGGAGAGACTGAGGAGATGAGAGAGGGACTGAGGAGATGACAGAGGGACTGAGGAGAGGATGGAGGGACTGAGGAGAGGATGGAGAGACTGAGGAGAGGATGGAGAGACTGGGGAGAGGATGGAGAGACTGAGGAGAGGATGGAGGGGCTGAGGAGAGGATGGAGAGACTGAGGAGAGGATGGAGAGACTGAGGAGAGGATGGAGAGACTGAGGGGAGGATGGAGAGACTGAGGAGAGGATGGAGAGACTGAGGGGAGGATGGAGAGACTGAGGAGAGGATGGAGAGACTGAGGAGAGGAGAGAGGGACTGAGGAGAGGATAAAGTAACTGAGGGGAGGATGGAGGGACTGAGGAGAGGATGGAGGGGCCGAGGAGAGGATGGAGAGACTGAGGAGAGGATGGAGAGGCTGAGGAGAGGATGGAGAGGCTGAGGAGAGGATGGAGAGGCTGAGGAGACAAGAGAGGGACTGAGGAGATGAGAGAGAGACTGAGGAGATGAGAGAGAGACTGAGGAGAGGATGGAGAGACTGAGGAGAGGAGAGAGGGACTGAGGAGAGGATGGAGAGGCTGATGAGACAAGAGAGGGACTGAGGAGATGAGAGAGAGACTGAGGAGAGGATGGATAGACTGAGGAGATGCGAGAGGGACTGAGGAGAGGATGGAGAGGCTGAGGAGACAAGAGAGGGACTGAGGAGAGGATGGAGGGGCCGAGGAGATGAGAGAGGGACTGAGGAGAGGATGGAGAGACTGAGGGGAGGATGGAGAGGCTGAGGAGACAAGAGAGGGACTGAGGAGAGTGGGACTGAGGAGAGGATGGAGAGACTGAGGAGAGGATGGAGAGGCTGAGGAGACAAGAGAGGGACTGAGGAGAGGATGGAGAGACTGAGGAGAGGATGGAGAGGCTGAGGAGACAAGAGAGGGACTGAGGAGATGAGAGAGAGACTGAGGAGAGGATGGAGGGACTGAGGAGAGGATGGATAGACTGAGGAGATGTGAGAGGGACTGAGGAGATGAGAGAGGGACTGAGGAGAGGATGGAGAGACTGAGGAGAGGATGGAGGGACTGAGGAGAGGATGGATAGACTGAGGAGATGTGAGAGGGACTGAGGAGAGGATGGAGAGACTGAGGGGGGGATGGAGAGGCTGAGGAGATAAGAGAGGGACTGAGGAGAGGATGGAGAGGCTGAGGAGACAAGAGAGGGACTGAAGAGAGGAGAGAGGGACTGAGGAGATGAGAGAGGGACTGAGGGGAGGATGGAGAGGCTGAGGGGAGGATGGAGGGACTGAGGAGAGGATGGAGGGACTGAGGAGAGGATGGAGAGACTGAGGGGAGGATGGAGAGGCTGAGGGGAGGATGGAGGGACTGAGGAGAGGATGGAGGGACTGAGGAGAGGATGGAGAGGCTGAGGGGAGGATGGAGAGACTGAGGGGAGGATGGAGGGACTGAGGAGAGGATGGAGAGGCTGAGGGGAGGATGGAGGGACTGAGGAGAGGATGGATAGACTGAGGAGATGTGAGAGGGACTGAGGAGATGAGAGAGGGACTGAGGAGAGGATGGAGAGACTGAGGAGAGGATGGAGGGACTGAGGAGAGGATGGATAGACTGAGGAGATGTGAGAGGGACTGAGGAGAGGATGGAGAGACTGAGGGGGGGATGGAGAGGCTGAGGAGATAAGAGAGGGACTGAGGAGAGGATGGAGAGGCTGAGGAGACAAGAGAGGGACTGAAGAGAGGAGAGAGGGACTGAGGAGATGAGAGAGGGACTGAGGAGAGGATGGAGAGACTGGGGAGGATGGAGAGGCTGAGGGGAGGATGGAGGGACTGAGGAGAGGATGGAGGGACTGAGGAGAGGATGGAGAGACTGAGGGGAGGATGGAGAGGCTGAGGGGAGGATGGAGGGACTGAGGAGAGGATGGAGGGACTGAGGAGAGGCTGAGGGGAGGATGGAGAGACTGAGGGGAGGATGGAGGGACTGAGGAGAGGATGGAGAGGCTGAGGGGAGGATGGAGGGACTGAGGAGAGGATGGAGAGACTGAGGAGAGGATGGAGAGACTGAGGAGAGGATGGAGGGACTGAGGAGAGGATGGAGGGACTGAGGAGAGGATGGAGGGACTGAGGAGAGGATGGAGGGACTGAGGAGAGGATGGAGGGACTGAGGAGAGGATGGAGGGACTGAGGAGAGGATGGAGGGACTGAGGAGAGGATGGAGGGACTGAGGAGAGGATGGAGAGGCTGAGGAGATGCGAGAGGGACTGAGGAGAGGATAGAGAGGCTGAGGAGATGAGAGAGGAGGGACTGAGGGGAGGATGGAGAGACTGAGGAGAGGATGGAGGGACTGAGGAGAGGATAAAGTAACTGAGGAGAGGATGGAGAGACTGAGGGGAGGATGGAGAGGCTGAGGAGATGAGAGAGGAGGGACTGAGGGGAGGATGGAGAGACTGAGGAGAGGATGGAGGGACTGAGGAGAGGATAAAGTAACTGAGGAGAGGATGGAGAGACTGAGGAGATGAGAGAGGGACTGAGGAGAGGATGGAGAGACTGAGGGGAGGATGGAGGGACTGAGGGGAGGATGGAGGGGTTGAGGGGAGGATGGAGGGGCTGAGGGGAGGATGGAGGGGCTGAGGAGAGGATGGAGGGGCTGAGGGGAGGATGGAGAGACAGGAGAAGATGGAGGGGCTGAAGAGATGAGAGAGGGACTGAGGAGAGGATGGAGGGAACTGAGGAGATGAGAGAGGGACTGAGGAGAGGATGGAGAGGCTGAGGGGAGGATGGAGGGACTGAGGAGAGGATGGAGGGACTGAGGAGAGGATGGAGGGACTGAAGAGATGAGAGAGGGACTGAGGAGAGGATGGAGGGAACTGAGGAGATGAGAGAGGGACTGAGGAGAGGATGGAGAGGCTGAGGGGAGGATGGAGGGACTGAGGAGAGGATGGAGGGGCCGAGGAGACGATGGAGGGACTGAGGAGAGGATGGAGAGACTGAGGAGAGGATGGAGAGACTGAGGAGATGAGAGAGGGACTGAGGAGAGGATGGAGGGGCCGAGGAGATGAGAGAGGGACTGAGGAGAGGATGGAGAGACTGAGGAGATGAGAGAGGGACTGAGGAGATGAGAGAGGGACTGAGGAGATGAGAGAGGGACTGAGGAGATGAGAGAGGGACTGAGGAGATGAGAGAGGGACTGAGGAGAGGATGGAGGGGCCGAGGAGATGAGAGAGGGACTGAGGAGAGGATGGAGAGACTGAGGAGATGAGAGAGGGACTGAGGAGAGGATGGAGGGGCCGAGGAGATGAGAGAGGGACTGAGGAGAGGATGGAGGGGCCGAGGAGATGAGAGAGGGACTGAGGAGAGGATGGAGAGACTGAGGAGATGAGAGAGGGACTGAGGAGAGGATGGAGAGACTGAGGAGATGAGAGAGGGACTGAGGAGAGGATGGAGGGGCCGAGGAGATGAGAGAGGGACTGAGGAGAGGATGGAGGGGCCGAGGAGATGAGAGAGGGACTGAGGAGAGGATGGAGAGACTGAGGAGATGAGAGAGGGACTGAGGAGAGGATGGAGAGACTGAGGAGATGAGAGAGGGACTGAGGAGATGAGAGAGGGACTGAGGAGATGAGAGAGGGACTGAGGAGAGGATGGAGGGGCCGAGGAGATGAGAGAGGGACTGAGGAGAGGATGGAGGGGCCGAGGAGATGAGAGAGGGACTGAGGAGAGGATGGAGGGGCCGAGGAGATGAGAGAGGGACTGAGGAGAGGATGGAGGGGCCGAGGAGATGAGAGAGGGACTGAGGAGAGGATGGAGAGACTGAGGAGATGAGAGAGGGACTGAGGAGAGGATGGAGAGACTGAGGAGATGAGAGAGGGACTGAGGAGAGGATGGAGGGGCCGAGGAGATGAGAGAGGGACTGAGGAGAGGATGGAGGGGCCGAGGAGATGAGAGAGGGACTGAGGAGAGGATGGAGAGACTGAGGAGATGAGAGAGGGACTGAGGAGAGGATGGAGGGGCCGAGGAGATGAGAGAGGGACTGAGGAGAGGATGGAGGGGCCGAGGAGATGAGAGAGGGACTGAGGAGAGGATGGAGAGACTGAGGAGATGAGAGAGGGACTGAGGAGAGGATGGAGAGACTGAGGAGATGAGAGAGGGACTGAGGAGAGGATGGAGGGGCCGAGGAGATGAGAGAGGGACTGAGGAGAGGATGGAGGGGCCGAGGAGATGAGAGAGGGACTGAGGAGAGGATGGAGAGACTGGGGAGATGAGAGAGGGATTGGGGAGATGAGAGAGGGACTGAGGAGAGGATGGAGGGGCAGAGGAGATGACAGAGGGACTGAGGAGAGGATGGAGGGGCCGAGGAGATGAGAGAGGGACTGAGGAGATGCGAGAGGGACTGAGGAGATGCGAGAGGGACTGAGGAGAGGATGGAGGGACTGAGGAGATGACAGAGGGACTGAGGAGATGACAGAGGGACTGAGGAGATGACAGAGGGACTGAGGAGAGGATGGAAAGACTGAGGAGACAAGAGAGGGACTGAGGAGAGAGGGACTGAGGAGAGGAGAGAGGGACTGAGGAGAGGATGGAGGGACTGAGGAGATGCGAGAGGGACTGAGGAGATGCGAGAGGGACTGAGGAGATGCGAGAGGGACTGAGGAGATGAGAGAGGGACTGAGGAGAGGATGGAGAGACTGAGGAGAGGATGGAGAGACTGAGGAGAGGATGGAGAGACTGAGGAGATGAGAGAGGGACTGGGGAGATGAGAGAGGGACTGAGGAGAGGATGGAGGGGCCGAGGAGATGACAGAGGGACTGAGGAGAGGATGGAGAGACTGAGGAGATGAGAGAGGGACTGAGGAGATGCGAGAGGGACTGAGGAGAGGATGGAGAGACTGAGGAGATGCAAGAGGGACTGAGGAGAGGAGAGGATGGAGAGACTGAGGAGATGAGAGAGGGACTGAGGAGAGGATGGAGGGACTGAGGAGAGGATGGAGGGACTGAGGAGAGGATGGAGGGACTGAGGAGAGGATGGAGAGACTGAGGAGAGGATGGAGAGACTGAGGAGAGGATGGAGAGACTGAGGAGATGAGAGAGGGACTGAGGAGAGGATGGAGAGACTGAGGAGAGGATGGAGAGACTGAGGAGAGGATGGAGAGACTGAGGAGAGGATGGAGAGACTGAGGAGAGGATGGAGAGACTGAGGAGAGGATGGAGAGACTGAGGAGATGAGAGAGGGACTGAGGAGATGACAGAGAGACTGAGGAGAGGATGGAGAGACTGAGGAGACAAGAGAGGGACTGAGGAGAGGATGGAGAGACTGAGGAGAGGAGAGAGGGACTGAGGAGAGGAGAGAGGGACTGAGGAGAGGATGGAGGCACTGAGGAGATGCGAGAGGGACTGAGGAGATGACAGAGGGACTGATTAGTGGATGGAGAGACTGAGGAGACAAGAGAGGGACTGAGGAGAGGATGGAGAGACTGAGGAGAGGATGGAGAGACTGAGGAGAGGAGAGAGGGACTGAGGAGAGAGGGACTGAGGAGAGGAGAGAGGGACTGAGGAGAGGATGCAGGGACTGAGGAGATGTGAGAGGGACTGAGGAGATGCGAGAGGGACTGAGGAGATGAGAGAGGGACTGAGGAGATGCGAGAGGGACTGAGGAGATGCGAGAGGGACTGAGGAGATGAGAGAGGGACTGAGGAGAGGATAGAGAGACTGAGGAGAGGATGGAGAGACTGAGGAGATGAGAGAGGGACTGGGGAGATGAGAGAGGGACTGAGGAGAGGATGGAGGGGCCGAGGAGATGACAGAGGGACTGAGGAGAGGATGGAGGGGCCGAGGAGATGACAGAGGGACTGAGGAGAGGATGGAGAGACTATGGAGAGACTGGGGAGAGGCTGAGGAGATGCGAGAGGGACTGAGTAGATGAGAGAGGGACTGAGGAGATGAGAGAGGGACTGAGGAGAGGATGGAGGGGCTGAGGAGAGGATGGAGAGACTGAGGAGAGGATGGAGAGACTGAGGAGATGAGAGAGGGACTGAGGAGAGGATGGAGAGGCTGAGGAGAGGATGGAGAGACTGAGGAGATGAGAGAGGGACTGAGGAGAGGATGGAGAGACTGAGGAGATGAGAGAGGGACTGAGGAGAGGCTGAGGAGATGAGAGAGGATGGAGAGACTGAGGAGATGAGAGAGGGACTGAGGGGAGGATGGAGAGACTGAGGAGAGGCCGATGTGAGGATGGAGAGACTGAGGAGATGAGAGAGGGACTGAGGAGATGAGAGAGAGACTGAGGAGAGGATGGAGGGACTGAGGAGATGGGAGAGGCTGAGGAGATGAGAGAGGGACTGAGGGGAGGATGGAGAGACTGAGGAGATGAGAGAGGGACTGAGGAGATGAGAGAGAGACTGAGGAGAGGATGGAGGGACTGAGGAGAGAGGGACTGAGGAGATGCGAGAGGGACTGAGGAGATGCGAGAGGGACTGAGGAGATGCGAGAGGGACTGAGGAGATGCAGATGCGAGAGGGACTGAGGAGAGGATGGAGGGGCCGAGGAGATGAGAGAGGGACTGAGGAGAGGATGGAGAGACTGAGGAGAGGATGGAGAGACTGAGGAGATGAGAGAGGGACTGAGGAGAGGATGGAGAGACTGGGGAGATGAGAGAGGGACTGAGGAGATGAGAGAGGGACTGAGGAGAGGATGGAGAGGCCGAGGAGATGAGAGAGGGACTGAGGAGATGAGAGAGGGACTGAGGAGATGAGAGAGGGACTGAGGAGATGAGAGAGGGACTGAGGAGAGGATGGAGAGACTGAGGAGATGAGAGAGGGACTGAGGAGAGGATGGAGAGACTGGGGAGATGAGAGAGGGACTGAGGAGATGAGAGAGGGACTGAGGAGAGGATGGAGAGGCCGAGGAGATGAGAGAGGGACTGAGGAGATGAGAGAGGGACTGAGGAGATGAGAGAGGGACTGAGGAGATGAGAGAGGGACTGAGGAGATGAGAGAGGGACTGAGGAGAGGATGGGGAGACTGAGGAGATGACAGAGGGACTGAGGAGATGAGAGAGGGACTGAGGAGACGATGGAGAGACTGAGGAGATGCGATAGGGACTGAGGAGATGCGAGAGGGACTGAGGAGAGGATGGAGAGACTGAGGAGATGCGAGAGGGACTGAGGAGAGGATGGAGAGACTGAGGAGATGCGAGAGGGACTGAGGAGAGGATGGAGAGACTGAGGAGAGGAGAGAGGGACTGAGGAGAGGATGGAGAGACTGAGGAGATGAGAGAGGGACTGGGGAGAGGATGGAGAGACTGAGGAGAGGCCGATGTGAGGATGGAGAGACTGAGGAGATGAGAGAGGGACTGAGGAGATGAGAGAGAGACTGAGGAGAGGATGGAGGGACTGAGGAGATGGGAGAGGCTGAGGAGATGAGAGAGGGACTGAGGGGAGGATGGAGAGACTGAGGAGAGGCCGATGTGAGGATGGAGAGACTGAGGAGATGAGAGAGGGACTGAGGAGATGAGAGAGAGACTGAGGAGAGGATGGAGGGACTGAGGAGAGAGGGACTGAGGAGATGCGAGAGGGACTGAGGAGATGCGAGAGGGACTGAGGAGATGCGAGAGGGACTGAGGAGATGCAGATGCGAGAGGGACTGAGGAGAGGATGGAGGGGCCGAGGAGATGAGAGAGGGACTGAGGAGAGGATGGAGAGACTGAGGAGAGGATGGAGAGACTGAGGAGATGAGAGAGGGACTGAGGAGAGGATGGAGAGACTGGGGAGATGAGAGAGGGACTGAGGAGATGAGAGAGGGACTGAGGAGAGGATGGAGAGGCCGAGGAGATGAGAGAGGGACTGAGGAGATGAGAGAGGGACTGAGGAGATGAGAGAGGGACTGAGGAGATGAGAGAGGGACTGAGGAGAGGATGGAGAGACTGAGGAGATGAGAGAGGGACTGAGGAGAGGATGGAGAGACTGGGGAGATGAGAGAGGGACTGAGGAGATGAGAGAGGGACTGAGGAGAGGATGGAGAGGCCGAGGAGATGAGAGAGGGACTGAGGAGATGAGAGAGGGACTGAGGAGATGAGAGAGGGACTGAGGAGATGAGAGAGGGACTGAGGAGATGAGAGAGGGACTGAGGAGATGAGAGAGGGACTGAGGAGAGGATGGGGAGACTGAGGAGATGACAGAGGGACTGAGGAGATGAGAGAGGGACTGAGGAGACGATGGAGAGACTGAGGAGATGCGATAGGGACTGAGGAGATGCGAGAGGGACTGAGGAGAGGATGGAGAGACTGAGGAGATGCGAGAGGGACTGAGGAGAGGATGGAGAGACTGAGGAGATGCGAGAGGGACTGAGGAGAGGATGGAGAGACTGAGGAGATGAGAGAGGGACTGGGGAGAGGATGGAGGGGCCGAGGAGATGACAGAGGGACTGAGGAGAGGAGTGAGGGGCTGAGGGGATACACCAGAGGCCTAGCACCAGGGGGCTGTCGGCAGAGGTGCAGGAGGAAGAGTTGGGACATGAACCTTATGGCAGAGCTGTTCACAGCCCTCAGTCCTACCTAAATCCTCAGCAGGTAGGGCCGTGGCTCGGGGCTGGGCCTTGGCTTCATGCTGGCCATGTGTTCTTGCCAGGATTTTAGTGTTGCTCTTTCCTTAACAACAGGCACAGAAGCAAGTGGCTAAAGATTAAGGCCTCGGACTCTCTGCAGTTGACCATAACCCCAGAAACCTGTCTGACCTCAAGTATGTAAACACTTTGAGAAGATTGTTTCTGTTTCTTAGACCATGTAATGGTAGTGCCTAAGAGAGGTAGTGAGTGATAGAAGATGAGAGGAAGATAAGGAAATAGGACTGTT
Source organism: Engystomops pustulosus (assembly GCF_040894005.1). Taxonomy (NCBI): domain Eukaryota; kingdom Metazoa; phylum Chordata; class Amphibia; order Anura; family Leptodactylidae; genus Engystomops; species Engystomops pustulosus. The sequence continues at coordinate 3,330,031 of NC_092416.1, read as the reverse complement.
AATTGTGATGTGAAATAAGAAAATCTAGTGTCTGCGAGGGGATGACCCCGTCCGGCGGCTGTCTGCGAGGAGATGATGGGGACAGGATGCCCCTCTGAGGCCTACTTAGGAAGATTTTCAAAAACTCTTTCTACCAACCCAGGCATTGGGGAGCAGACGTGAAAACAGCCGGGGTGAAGGTGTAGGCCTTCTTGTAAAGTCTGCGCACGGCCTCACAACAGACGACTCCATGAGGGTTTATGCAGTTTGTGGCCGCACATTGATACCAGTCTCCAAACTACGTATCCAGATTTATTATAGACAGTAGAACCAATCCTTATATATTCAATGACTTTTATTATGTGAAATCACAGCAAACAAATTCTAAATCCTGACATACGTTAAAAATTCCTGTTGCCTGTATGATCATTGCTGTACCACCAACACTCTCCTTAGGGACCTTGTAGTTTAGGCGCTCCCTGTCCACCATGGCAGATGACGATGAGATTTCACACCTCGTGCTGGTAGCAGTAAGTAGTTGCCTCCTTCCTTGGTATGTAGGTATGGCTTCCCTTACTAGTTCTTCACTTTCCTGTACAAGGAGGATATTCCTAAACCAAAGGGGGAAGGAATAAGGGAAGATGTGGCATTTGCAAAGCGAAATGTCCTGAATCGTATACTTAAGCATTATGTACAGATTGCCTTACTAAAGTATTGCATGAGGAAAAGTCGTCTATTTTTGAAGAGTTAAAGTCAACTATTAAAAGAGGTTTTCCGATTCATTTACTCCAGCCAGACTGTGTCTGAACCTCCTCCCAAAAGATTCAGACCTAAAAACCCAAACGATTTAGAGGATTTAATAATAATAATAGCCAACTCAGAAATTAGCTCAATTTCCCATTGAGACAGGACTATCCAGACAGTTGAACAGTTAGGGTAAATGAAAGGCCATAAATATATTAGGTCACCTGACATCTTGTATCCCATACACGGCATGGGGTCAGAACCACACAAGAGTATTTCAGAAATGGGTCCTAGACTCCTGGGACAGATGTACAGATCACCTTCAGGATAGGGATTCCTCCCAAAGTAAAAATATCCCAAGGCTGCTGGACCCGGAGTCTCAATCTGTGCATATCTTAGGATTCAACTTCTGTATTATCAATTCAGACAGGTGCAAGCCCGGTTGGTTGGGAAGCAGTCCTTCTGGGTAATTTTCTTCAGGGCTCTTGGCCTCTGCGTATGAGCACACAATCCTCAAATCTATGGAAATTGACTGCGATCTGGGAAATGCTAAAAGGCTCCGCTCGCTATCTTCTGCAAGGAAAATTGGAATCCTCTCAGACAACAGAACCACTCAGCCTTATCTGCGTCCACAAGGAGGTACTCGAACCTCAGATCTTCTTCCGTTATCTCTAAAAATATACTGGCGCAGAAGAACCTCGAGTCTTTATCGTGAGTCTTCCTGAAAGGTTGAGACTGAGCAGGAAGAAGTTAGATCCCTGCGAGTGGTCCAAGAGGTTTTTCTATCCCTAACCAAACTCTGGGGTGAAGTTGATAGACTTATTTGCTACCAGGAAGAATGCCCAAACAGAAGACTACTTCTCCCTCTTTCGTGAGGACCATCCAAAAGATCCAGATGCTTTCAGCCGGCCCTGGAATATGCCTTCCCGCCCTTTCTTCTCATACCAAAAGTTATACAGAAAGTTCAGTCAATCAATTCCACCATGATCTTGATTGTCCCATGGTTGCCCAAAAGATGTTGGTTTCCGCTGCTCAGAAACCTATCCGAACCCATTCATCTTTCCCCGAGGAAGGAGCATCTGATACAAGGACCTTTGTTTCATCAGGACATCAGTCACCTAAGTCTGTGGGCCTGGCTCCTGAAGAAAACCTCCTAACTAAAGGCCCGTTTTAGTCACAACTTCCTCGATTTCCTACAGGACGGCTTCACTAAATGATTAACGACAAGTACATTCAAGGTCCAACATTAAAGAGCTGACTCTAAAGACGGCCTTCCTGGTGGCGATAACATCGGCCCGCAGATTTGGAGAGCTCCAGGCCCTATCCTGCAGGGAAGCATTTCCATCTCTACAGATAGAGTAATTCTGAAATTAGATATTGTTTCTGATTTTCACCGTAATTCGGAGATAATACTATCCTCCTTTTGCGACCAAATCCTAAAGAAAGATCCTGGTGTTCTCTAGATGTGCGCAGAACAGTTATTCAATATCTCAGAGCCACCAAAACCTTCAAAAGTGTTGTGAGATACAAAAATACAATATCCTTGTTGACATTAGAGCCGACTCCACCATTACCGTCTAGATGTGACCTCCTCTCTCGGAAGAATAGTCTTCTCGTCTCCTGAATGTGTTTATCTGGTAAGTCTCAAAGTGGGCGGTCATGGGGGATGTGCTGGAAAAATTCTAATTAGTCTCACTGATAATTCTGTTTCCATAAGTCCACCATGACGCCATATATTCCCTCCCTATAACCTATTCTGCTAATTTGTATTTTTCAGTGTTTTCTATGGCAGTCCCTCAGAAGATTTCTCTGGAAGATACGGGGGCGAGAGGGAAGGTGGATTGGTTTTTTTTATGGTTTCCTGTCCAAGGTTAAGGCGCGTCCTCCAAGTAGTCCGTCATGGTGGAATAATGGAAAGAGAGTTACCGGTGAGACGAATTTGAGGACCTCAGCTTGATCTGGTTCTTTTGTGACCTGTGGTACTCCAGCGCTGAAACAGTGTATCTTGCCAGCAGCTTCGGCTCTTGTCCTGATCCAGAATCCTGACCAGAACTAGAATCCAGTGTATCCCTTGCAGAACCCTGTGTACACCAGCCTGAGCCGGTACACTGAATCTTAGTCTGAACTGGAACTTGTATGGAAGCTGCTAACCTGCCTGAACCAGTACCATGAACAACAACGTGGGATGTAATCTGTGTGTCTGGAACCCCGTATCCTGGCCTCTAACCGGAACTCTGAACCCTATTTCAGAGACTTCAACCTGTTCCCCAGTTTGTCCCAGTTCTGTGCCAGAACAGAACAATAAATAATTCAGCTACTGAGTCAGAATGAAGGAGTCTACAAAGAATATGTTGGCAGCGTCCCAAAGCTCTGTATAGTCCAACTGAGTATGAAGAGAGAGATGGTCAAGGATAACTTCATGTAGGATCTTACTAATAACCGTGGAGAATTGTGCTGGCGATCTGTGGAGAGACCACGGGCAGTATGCACATGAGGCCACTGTCACAACCTGAAAGGACCAGCCAATGCCAGAAGTCATCAGTACCAGGCAGCTAAGGGGCACTTGTGGTCCTACATCCCACCAGTCATAGCCCTGCCATCAAACATTAATAGAAACAACACTTTAATGTGAGCTTCACCCTGCAACGATAAATGACAAGCAGAAGATTCTTTCATGTGTATGAGGTTTCCTTTTAGCTATTGTCCACGGATTTACTTCTGTAGTTGCTTCTGCTGTGACTACTCACACTATTCAGTAGGCCCAGCCAGGGGTATGGAGCCTCCTCCTACTACTATATATTGGAAGCTACATGTGAGTGGGCTCTACACGTGACACTGCCGGTCATTTGAGGACCTAGAGCCACAGGTTTTACACCACTGAGTATTATGTACTGTACCAGAATTCCTGCTTAGGAGACTACGATAGCTTGGCCACCACTCGGGAGGCTTCTCAGCGCTTCACTGATATCAACGAAGAAAGAAGAAACCATTTGTAATACAAAATGAGATTTATTATGCAATTCATTTAACACCTTTGTCGCTCTGTGTGCAGCATGTGCTGACAGGTTCTGCCCGGGTGAAGGGTCACCTTATATAGAATATAATTAGTACCGGGGCAGAGTGGACCTGACACCTGTACGTTTCATGACATTTACCAGACGACCTCTCGCTACTCTACGCACTGACCCCAATGCAGCTGGAGCTCTTTCTATACCTCCCAGCATTCTTGAACCATTAGTATTGACCACCAAGATGCTAATTAACAGATCTACTGTCAGGTGGGTGGGATTATGCTGGAGTGGATAGTTTGGCACCGCCTACCTGACAGCTGCATTGAGTAGGGAACGGTTTAGGCTGCTGCAAAAATTCCAAATACACCAGAATCGGTTGATGAAGGTTTGCAAAAATTGGAGGAGGTGAGAGGTCCTCTTAGTGTAACTCCAAGGCCTGACAAATATATGGCTGCCTCCACTCTACACCGACTGTCAGTCATTAAGGGTTAGACGCCAGTGTTAGACTCTCTGTAGGTGCTGGGTCCTGTTAGTGCGGTTTTGTTAGGTTAGCTTTGGCCATAACAATCCGGAGCTGTTACTTATATTTACAGGGGGTACACCGGCCTCTAGTCATACAATCTCAACACTTGTAGGGGATTTTATTTCGCTAGAAAAATAAGCAAAACTCCATGAGATATTGGCATGGGGACACAGATGCCTCATGGTGAGTGACAGTACCCCCGCAGCTATGTCCGTATCTTATATGTGCTCTATAACCCTCCATACACTCCACGTCCTCACTGCCTCATTACACTGGAAACAACGGTCTAGAAAAAACATTCAGCATCAAAATATCCAAAGGCCTAAGCACAAGGAAATGAAAAAAGCAACAAAAAAAACTAAGAAAGGCAAAAACAAGGCTCAACACAACGAATGAAACATGTGCAAAGGTGAGAAGCAGATGTAGAGGAGAGGCGACTGAAGATGGAAAACCTACCAGGTCCGTGTAGAAGGAAGAAACATGAGGATAATGGAGAACAGGATGGAGCCAGAAAACTGAAAAGTACATAAGACAACAGAGCCGGCACAATACATTCCCCGATGAGCCGCTCTGGACCCACCGGCGCCTGGATCCTTCTCTACCACTAGACCCACGTCCTGTGCTGCACCAGCTATGAGATCCAATGGACCACTGCACCAGTCTCTCCCCGGACCAGCCACCACCAGTACCAGGACTATTCTTGTGTCAGCTGCAGTCCAGATCCCAGGAGCCCTAACGCCCTTAGGATTGGCCCCAAGTAAAACTGGTCGAGTGACCTAGTGGGTCCCCGTTACGGAAACCTCAAATTATAAAAAAAAACAAACAGTTACCTCGAGATGAAGGACAAGAACAAGGAGTGAAGGAAATCGGAGAAACGGAAACATGGAAAATGGTTGTAAAATACAAATGAACCGCATTGACCTGAAAGCCATCGATTTCTGTAAAGTGCAGAGATTATGAAAATGTGAAAGGCGACATCCGAGGCAGAGGCACATAGCAACATACGTAGGCACATAATAACTATGAGTTATCCTGTATATCTATGTACATGCACACAGCAACATACGGAGAGAAGTATGGACATATTTACAGGCGGATATGTACACATTCACACACTCAGCTGAGCACTCGCACTCGTTCACACCGTGGTCTGTGGCTCAGGATTGCATCCCTATGGTACTATGCGGCTCAGGAGGTTCCCGTGGCCCATGGCAGCTCAGCAAGGGCTGCAGTCACCTCCCGCTGGGGCCTATATTGGCTGAGGGCCGGCTGAGCGTATACTGAAGTATTCCGGGAATCCGTTCTGATGATGAATCTGGGGGGCGTGAAGTTGTTGGAAACTTCCAAGTTGTGTCTCTCCGACTGGCACTTTCTGGTTTCCAGGAGCTCCGTTCAGTGATGGGGGGCTGATAACCTGATGGGGGTCGGAGGTCAGCTGTGAATAGCACTGGCCCAGGGTCACAGGGTACGGAGCCGGTTTGGTGATCTAAGACGATAGAACAAGAGAAAGTTAATGAAAATTGCAAATCAATGGCATAAGTTGCAATACCAGACACGGCCACTATACTATGTATGGCACTGCGCTCATTAGATCCTCAGCACCACTTTAATGTTCAGAGCTTCACATGTGCGTGGCCAGGCCTGATCATTTCTAGGAGGCCATTGGCCGTTTTGCTTGGACTGGACCACCAGAGAATCGTAGGATCCCTAGGTGCAATCATCCCACTAAGATGAAACCGGACAATCCAATCCTAAATCACAGAAGAGACACGTTGTGAGGACCCACCATGCCGCCGCTGCTGCCATTACTGCTGGGGATAGAGAAGAGCTCAGTGACATTGGGAACGGAGTCGCTGATGAATGTGATGTTCCCGTAGACGTGATGCGGAAACTTCTCTGTGCTCTGCTCCATGATCCCGATCTGGGAGGTGCGCACATGGTACGGGAAGTTCTTATTGGCTGCAGAGGGCCTTGTGATTATCTAAAAGGGGAGGAGAAATATTAAGAAAAATCCATAGAATATGAAGAGTCTTGGGACTCCCTGCCTACAAATTCTTCCTTAGGTTTTGTTGTCATAGGGAGTAAATCTGGGGAAGTCCCTTGTGGACTATTAAGAAGTGTGAGTCTGTGGAAGAGCAGCGCTCAGGAGCAGAGCACAGCATAGACGGCAGGGAGCTGCACGCAGAGCAGAGACGGCAGGGAGCTGCACGCAAAGCAGAGACGGCAGGGAGCTGCACGCAAAGCAGAGACGGCAGGGAGCTGCACGCAGAGCAGAGACGGCAGGGAGCTGCACGCAGAGCAGAGACGGCAGGGAGCTGCACGCAGAGCAGAGACGGCAGGGAGCTGCACGCAGAGCAGAGACGGCAGGGAGCTGCACGCAGAGCAGAGACGGCAGGGAGCTGCACGCAGAGCAGAGACGGCAGGGAGCTGCACGCAGAGCAGAGACGACAGGGAGCTGCACGCAGAGCAGAGACGGCAGGGAGCTGCACGCAGAGCAGAGACGGCAGGGAGCTGCACGCAGAGCAGAGACGGCAGGGAGCTGCACGCAGAGCAGAGACGGCAGGGAGCTGCACGCAGAGCAGAGACGGCAGGGAGCTGCACGCAGAGCAGAGACGGCAGGGAGCTGCACGCAGAGCAGAGACGGCAGGGAGCTGCACGCAGAGCAGAGACGGCAGGGAGCTGCACGCAGAGCAGAGACGGCAGGGAGCTGCACGCAGAGCAGAGACGGCAGGGAGCTGCACGCAGAGCAGAGACGGCAGGGAGCTGCACGCAGAGCAGAGACGGCAGGGAGCTTCACGCAGAGCAGAGACGGCAGGGAGCTTCACGCAGAGCCGAGACTGCAGAGAGCTTCACGCAGAGCAGAGACTGCAGAGAGCTTCACGCAGAGCCGAGACTGCAGGGAGCTTCACGCAGAGCCGAGACTGCAGAGAGCTTCACGCAGAGCCAAGACTGCAGAGAGCTTCACGCAGAGCCGAGACTGCAGGGAGCTTCACGCAGAGCCGAGACTGCAGAGAGCTTCACGCAGAGCCGAGACTGCAGAGAGCTTCACGCAGAGCCGAGACTGCAGGGAGCTTCGCACTGGACATATAACAGGACCTGTTCTCCAGATTTTTGACACCTTTATGCCAGATAAAACTGAGTTGTAATACACCGCACCCTCCCGGTGTTGTAGTGTAACATCGCTGCCATCACTAGCACTGGGACTGCTAGGTGGCCACCAGGGGGCAGTAGCAGCGGTAATATTGACTCTCTTACCCATATTAACCCCTACTCACCAGGAACACAGCGTGTGCATACAGGTGTATTCCCAGCTGGATCCCGTTGACAATCTTTTCCCGAGCCCATTTAGGAATCCCGAAATTAGCGATCAGAGCCATGACGGGCACCGCGAAGAACCTGAGGAGAAGCACACGCATGGAACGTCAGGATAGCGATGGATAGCCCCTGCTAGCTCCTCCCCCTTTCTATGACGCCTCCCTCTTGTATGACCGTGTCATCATCCTTCTCTCCATATTCTCCTTCAGGGAAGAGAATAATGGAACTTTATGACTGCACATATTATAGGGGTGCACCCTAGGGTCCCCCTATACTCACCAGAGTGTATACGCTGCAAAGAAGGGGACGTAGAAGGCCTGCTTCTCCGGGAAATGCTTCAGCGTCACTAGGACGGCGTAACAGAACCAAATGTAGGCCAGAAACTGGAGGGCGATGTTCCCGTATCCCGCCGGAGACTCGTACGTGTACAGGACCTGAGCGGGGTCAAAAAACTGCAAGAGGAGGACACTGGTGTGAGAAGACAAGAAGATCTGGGGGGACGCGGGGGTCTTCTGTATGGTTTTATCTCCCCCTTACCTGCGCCTCGTGTATGAACAGCACCGTGTGCGTCACCGTGTACAGCGTCATGTAGACCGACAGCTTGATGGAGCCCAGGTGACTGATACGTCCTCTGCAACGAGAGCCCAACACAAGGTCAGCGCCACGCGGGGGACTCGTTACAGTGTGTCAGCGCCACGCGGGGGATTTGTTACAGTGTGTCAGCGCCACGCGGGGGACTCGTTACAGTGTGTCAGCGCCACGCGGGGGACTCGTTACAGCGTGTCAGCGCCACGCAGGGGACTCGTTACAGTGTGTCAGCGCTCACGCTCAGCAGAGATCCGGGAGGAGGTGTCTGCTGATACATATAATACAGCAGACACCGGCTCCTCCTCACCTGGTCACTGTGAATCCTTTCCCCAGCAGAATCAGCATCAGCAAGAAGATGAGGAAACTGGCCGAGAAGAGCAGCTTGGCTGAAACAGAGGAGCGGAAGTCAGCAGTGGCACAGCGAGAGCATCCAGGATGAACGTGACAGGTCGTGAGATCTCCTGGGGGGGGGTCCCCGCTGTCCTATATACGCACCTAGCACTTTAATGCTGGGGCTCCCCACTCCGTCCTGTGCGTATTGTCCCCAGTATATACAGAAGAAGACCAGGCTGAGCACTGGGGGGAGAGCAGACGTTATCACAAGAGCCCCCCGCTCACAGACACGCATCATATATATCTCATGGGGACTTACCTTCCACCCCGGCCGCCGCCATAAACATCTTGTATGTGGTGTGCAGGAGCTGCCGCCCCCGGAGGATGTCTGTGGGGGCAAAGATCCAAAAATAAGGGGCAGAAACCCTAGAACATGGCGATCCAGTCACTGCAGCCGGGTATTCCTGCTCAGGACAGCACTACCAGCAGGTGGCGCCGCTGATCAGCAGGGGATGCAGTGACTATGTCCTGCTGGTAGTACACACTGTGGGCAGCAGGTGGCGCCGCTGATCAGCAGGGGATGCAGTGGCTCTGTCCTGCTGGTAGTACACACTGTGGGCAGCAGGTGGCGCCGCTGATCAGCAGGGGAAGCAGTGACTATGTCCTGCTCGTAGTACACACTGTGGGCAGCAGGTGGCGCCGATGATCAGCAGGGGATGCAGTGACTATGTCCTGCTGGTAGTACACACTGTGGGCAGCAGGTGGCACCGCTGGTCAGCAGGGGATGCAGTGACTATGTCCTGCTGGTAGTACACACTGTGGGCAGCAGGTGGTGCCGCTGGTCAGCAGGGGATGCAGTTACTATGTCCTGCTGGTAGTACACACTGTGGGCAGCAGGTGGCGCCGATGATCAGCAGGGGATGCAGTGACTATGTCCTGCTGGTAGTACACACTGTGGGCAGGAGGTGGCGCTGATGATCAGCAGGGGATGCAGTGACTATGTCCTGCTGGTAGTACACACTGTGGGCAGCAGGTGGCGCCGCTGATCAGCAGGGGATGCAGTGACTATGTCCTGCTGGTAGTACACACTGTGGGCAGCAGGTGGCGCCGCTGATCAGCAGGGGATGCAGTGACTATGTCCTGCTGGTAGTACACACTGTGGGCAGCAGGTGGCGCCGCTGATCAGCAGGGGATGCAGTGACTATATCCTGCTGGTAGTACACACTGTGGGCAGCAGGTGGCGCCGATGATCAGCAGGGGATGCAGTGACTATGTCCTGCTGGTAGTACACACTGTGGGCAGGAGGTGGCGCCGATGATCAGCAGGGGATGCAGTGACTATGTCCTGCTGGTAGTACACACTGTGGGCAGCAGGTGGCGCCGCTGATCAGCAGGGGAAGCAGTGACTATATCCTGCTGGTAGTACACACTGTGGGCAGCAGGTGGCGCCGATGATCAGCAGGGGATGCAGTGACTATGTCCTGCTGGTAGTACACACTGTGGGCAGGAGGTGGCGCCGATGATCAGCAGGGGATGCAGTGACTATGTCCTGCTGGTAGTACACACTGTGGGCAGCAGGTGGCGCCGCTGATCAGCAGGGGAAGCAGTGACTATGTCCTGCTGGTAGTACACACTGTGGGCAGCAGGTGGCGCCGCTGATCAGCAGGGGGTGCAGTGACTATGTCCTGCTGGTAGTACACACTGTGGGCAGGAGGTGGCGCCGCTGATCAGCAGGGGATGCAGTGACTATGTCCTGCTGGTAGTACACACTGTGGGCAGGAGGTGGCGCCGCTGATCAGCAGGGGATGCAGTGACTATGTCCTGCTGGTAGTACACACTGTGGGCAGCAGGTGGCGCCGCTGATCAGCAGGGGATGCAGTGACTATGTCCTGCTGGTAGTACACACTGTGGGCAGCAGGTGGCGCCGCTGATCAGCAGGGGATGCAGTGACTATGTCCTGCTGGTAGTACACACTGTGGGCAGCAGGTGGCGCCGCTGATCAGCAGGGGATGCAGTGACTATGTCCTGCTGGTAGTACACACTGTGGGCAGCAGGTGGCGCTGCTGATCAGCAGGGGATGCAGTGACTATGTCCTGCTGGTAGTACACACTGTGGGCAGCAGGTGGCGCCGCTGATCAGCAGGGGATGCAGTGACTATGTCCTGCTGGTAGTACACACTGTGGGCAGCAGGTGGCGCCGCTGATCAGCAGGGGATGCAGTGACTATGTCCTGCTGGTAGTACACACTGTGGGCAGCAGGTGGTGCCGATGATCAGCAGGGGAAGCAGTGACTATGTCCTGCTGGTAGTACACACCGTGGGCAGCAGGTGGCACCGCTGATCAGCAGGGGGTGCAGTGACTATGTCCTGCTGGTAGTACACACCGTGGGCAGCAGGTGGCGCCGCTGATCAGCAGGGGGTGCAGTGACTATGTCCTGCTGGTAGTACACACCGTGGGCAGCAGGTGGCGCCGCTGATCAGCAGGGGATGCAGTGACTATGTCCTGCTGGTAGTACACACTGTGGGCAGCAGGTGGCGCCGCTGATCAGCAGGGGATGCAGTTACTATGTCCTGCTGGTAGTACACACTGTGGGCAGTAGGTGGCACCGCTGATCAGCAGGGGATGCAGTGACTATGTCCTGCTGGTAGTACACACTGTGGGCAGCAGGTGGCGCTGCTGATCAGCAGGGGATGCAGTGGCTCTGTCCTGCTGGTAGTACACACTGTGGGCAGCAGGTGGCGCTGCTGATCAGTAGGGGATGCAGTGACTATGTCCTGCTGGTAGTACACACTGTGGGCAGCAGGTGGCGCCGCTGGTCAGCAGGGGATGCAGTGACTATGTCCTGCTGGTAGTACACACTGTGGGCAGCAGGTGGCACCGCTGGTCAGCAGGGGATGCAGTGACTATGTCCTGCTGGTAGTACACACTGTGGGCAGCAGGTGGCGCCGCTGATCAGCAGGGGATGCAGTGACTATGTCCTGCTGGTAGTACACACTGTGGGAAGCAGGTGGCACCGCTGATCAGCAGGGGGTGCAGTGACTATGTCCTGCTGGTAGTACACACTGTGGGCAGCAGGTGGCACCGCTGATCAGCAGGGGGTGCAGTGACTATGTCCTGCTGGTAGTACACACTGTGGGCAGGAGGTGGCGCCGCTGATCAGCAGGGGATGCAGTGACTATGTCCTGCTGGTAGTACACACTGTGGGCAGCAGGTGGCGCCGATGATCAGCAGGGGATGCAGTGACTATGTCCTGCTGGTAGTACACACTGTGGGCAGCAGGTGGCGCCGCTGATCAGCAGGGGATGCAGTGACTATGTCCTGCTGGTAGTACACACTGTGGGCAGCAGGTGGCGCCGCTGATCAGCAGGGGATGCAGTGACTATGTCCTGCTGGTAGTACACACTGTGGGCAGCAGGTGGCGCCGCTGATCAGCAGGGGATGCAGTGACTATGTCCTGCTGGTAGTACACACTGTGGGCAGCAGGTGGCGCCGCTGATCAGCAGGGGATGCAGGGATCCGCTCCCTATGTTATACTTACATCCGAAGTAACAGGAGAGAAGGAGGATGAGGATGAAGATGAGGAGGAAGGTGATGTCCGTCTCCAGGATCCCTGCGGAGATCACACAACAATCAGCTACACCCGACACCACATCACAGAGATCCCCTCAAGAGACTGCTCACTGCGCCCCCCATAGGACAGAGCGCTTGCTGCGCCCCCCACAGGACAGAGCGCTCGCTGCACCCCCCACAGGACAGAGCGCTCGCTGCGCCCCCCCAGAGGACAGAGCGCTCGCTGCGCCCCCCCACAGGACAGACTGCTCGCTGCGCCCCCCACAGGACAGAGCGCTCGCTGCGCCCCCCACAGGACAGAGCGCTCGCTGCGCCCCCCACAGGACAGACTGCTCGCTGCGCCCCCCACAGGACAGAGCGCTCGCTGCGCCCCCCACAGGACAGAGCGCTCGCTGCGCCCCCCACAGGACAGAGCGCTCGCTGCGCCCCCCACAGGACAGAGCGCTCGCTGCGCCCCCCACAGGACAGAGCGCTCGCTGCGCCCCCCACAGGACAGACTGCTCGCTGCGCCCCCCACAGGACAGAGCGCTCGCTGCGCCCCCCACAGGACAGAGCGCTCGCTGCGCCCCCACAGGACAGAGTGCTCGCTGCGCCCCCCACAGGACAGAGCGCTCGCTGCGCCCCCCACAGGACAGAGCGCTCGCTGCACCCCCCACAGGACAGAGCGCTCGCTGCGCCCCCCACAGGACAGAGCGCTCACTGCGCCCCCCACAGGACAGAGCGCTCGCTGCGCCCCCCACAGGACAGACTGCTCGCTGCGCCCCCCACAGGACAGACTGCTCGCTGCGCCCCCCACAGACTGCTCGCTGCGCCCCCCACAGGACAGACTGCTCGCTGCGCCCCCCACAGACTGCTCGCTGCGCCCCCCACAGGACAGACTGCTCGCTGCGCCCCCCACAGGACAGACTGCTCGCTGCGCCCCCCACAGGACAGACTGCTCGCTGCGCCTCCCACAGGACAGACTGCTCGCTGCGCCCCCCACAGGACAGACTGCTCGCTGCGCCCCCCACAGGACAGACTGCTCGCTGCGCCCCCCACAGGACAGACTGCTCGCTGCGCCCCCCACAGGACAGACTGCTCGCTGCGCCCCCCACAGGACAGACTGCTCGCTGCGCCCCCCACAGGACAGACTGCTCGCTGCGCCCCCCACAGGACAGACTGCTCGCTGCGCCCCCCACAGGACAGACTGCTCGCTGCGCCCCCCACAGACTGCTCGCTGCGCCCCCCACAGACTGCTCGCTGCGCCCCCCACAGACTGCTCGCTGCGCCCCCACAGGACAGACTGCTCGCTGCGCCCCCCACAGGACAGAGCGCTCGCTGCGCCCCCCACAGGACAGACTGCTCGCTGCGCCTCCCACAGGACAGACTGCTCGCTGCGCCCCCCACAGGACAGACTGCTCGCTGCGCCCCCCACAGACTGCTCGCTGCGCCTCCCACAGGACAGAGCGCTCGCTGCACCTCCCACAGGACAGACTGCTCGCTGCGCCTCCCACAGGACAGAGCACTCGCTGCACCCCCCACAGGACAGACTGCTCGCTGCGCCTCCCACAGGACAGACTGCTCGCTGCGCCCCCCACAGGACAGAGCGCTCGCTGCGCCCCCCACAGACTGCTCGCTGCGCCCCCCACAGGACAGAGCGCTCGCTGCGCCCCCCACAGGACAGACTGCTCGCTGCGCCCCCCACAGACTGCTCGCTGCGCCCCCCACAGGACAGAGCGCTCGCTGCGCCCCCCACAGGACAGACTGCTCGCTGCGCCCCCCACAGGACAGACTGCTCGCTGCGCCCCCCACAGGACAGACTGCTCGCTGCGCCCCCCACAGGACAGAGCGCTCGCTGCGCCTCCCACAGGACAGACTGCTCGCTGCGCCCCCCACAGGACAGACTGCTCGCTGCACCTAGGTGAGACTGTCTAAACCGCCGCCCAAGGAACAATAGTAAAGGGCTGCGCGTCACTCCACTGGGTGCGCAAGAGTGCGCTCAGGAGGGATACCAGACCGCTATGTATAATAATAATAATAAAACACTGCCTCCGTTTGATGCAAAAACACAGAAAGTGTAACAATCCAAATCCATGTAACGTTTGGGTCTTTACTATAGACCTTCTTCAGACGCGGATTACAAGGTGCGGAGGAGGAGGATGATGATGATGATGATGATGAAGATGATGATGATGATGATGATGATGAGCCGCTTTTCTCCTCGGCAGTACTCGCTGCCTCTCGCCGCACAGCATCCTCCTCCTCCTCCTCCTCCTCCTCCGCACCTTGCAATCCGCGTCTGAAGAAGGTCCAGAGCAAAGACCCAAACGTTACATGGATTTGGATTGTTACACTTTCTGTGTTTTTGCATCAAATGGAGGCCAAGTGTCTTATTATTATTATTATTATTATGGCCAAGGAACAATGACCCGGTACTGACCAAACTCATCCGCAGAGAAGTGCCGGGTCCACAACGACTTCCCATTAGTCAGCGTCATCTCATATTCTAACTGCAGCCCGTCCCCCTGCAGAGACAAGAGACCACCCTGAAGACTAAACCTACTGTATATCAACCAACATTGTGCCCTGGTGCTCCGCCTCCCTGCCCCGCTCCTGGTACTCCTCCTCCCTGCCCCCGCTCCTGCGGCTCCTCCTCCCTGCCCCCACTCCTGGGGCTCCTCCTCCCTGCCCTTCCCCTTTTGCCCCTCCTCCTGGTTCTCTTCCTCCCTGTCCTTCCCCTTTTGCCCCTCCTCCTGGTTCTCTTCATCCCTGCCCCGCTCCTGGGGCTCCTCCTCCCTGCCCTTCCCCTTTTGCCCCTCCTCCTGGTTCTCTTCCTCCCTGTCCTTCCCCTTTTGCCCCTCCTCCTGGTTCTCTTCATCCCTGCCCCCGCTCCTGGAGCTCCTCCTCCCTGCCCACGCTCCTGGAGCTCCTCCTCCCTGCCCCCGCTCCTGGAGCTCCTCCTCACTGCCCCTGGTGCCCCTCCTCCCTTCCCCTGTTGCCCCTCCTCCCTTCCAATGTTGCCCATCCTCCCTGCCCCTGGTGCCCATCCTCCCTGCCCCTGGTGCCCATCCTCCATGCTCCTGGAGCTCCTCCTCCCTGCCCCCGCTCCTGGAGCTCCTCCTCCTTGCCCCTGGTGCCCCTCCTCCCTTCCCCTGTTGCCCCTCCTCCTTGTGCCCTTCCTCCCTGCTTCTGGGCGTCTCTCCTGGCCCCATGTATTGTCATCTTTTGTCTTGTAGGTTGAGGCCCAGTACACACAATACAAGGTATAAGGCAGGACCCCGCTCACCCCGCACTTGCTCAGTGCTATGTACCACCATCGCTCACGGACAGATCGGAAGCTCCGCCCACTGTTGCAGCTCAGGTAGCTCTGCCCCGCCTCCTTTATCACCTGAAGAGCAAAGGGAGCGCAGGACGGGTTATAACAGAACGAATTACTGAAAATCTGCCGGATACAGAGATGGAGAAAGCTTCAACCTCCGAATACTATTACCAGGACCTCCGCTTGCTGTCAGTGAATGACAATGGGTTTGTAGGTGGAGATGGGGCTCACCTGACAGCCGGACCAGACATACTGCGTGGTGAGGTTGATGACTTGGTTGTTCTCGGGTCGGATCACGGACTCTTTCATTAGACAGTCCTGAGAGGGAGAGGCCCAGTCATCACTGCTGCTACAGTAACAGAACCACCCTGAGGCCCAGTCATCATTGCTGCTACAGTAACAGAACCACCCTGAGGCCCAGTCATCACTGCTGCTACAGTAACAGAACCACCCTGAGGCCCAGTCATCATTGCTGCTACAGTAACAGAACCACCCCCAGGCCCAGTCATCACTGCTGCTACAGTAACAGAACCACCCCCAGGCCCAGTCATCACTGCTGCTACAGTAACAGAACCCCCCCAGACCCAGTCATCACTGCTGCTACAGTAACAGAACCACCCCCAGGCCCAGTCATCACTGCTGCTACAGTAACAGAACCACCCCCAGGCCCAGTCATCACTGCTGCTACAGTAACAGAACCACCCCAGGCCCAGTCATTACTGCTGCTACAGTAACAGAACCACCCCAGGCCCAGTCATCACTGCTGCTACAGTAACAGAACCACCCCAGGCCCAGTCATCACTGCAGCTACAGAAACAGAACCACCCCCAGGCCCAGTCATCACTGCTGCTACAGTAACAGAACCACCCCCAGGCCCAGTCATCACTGCTGCTACAGTAACAGAACCACCCCCAAGGCCCAGTCATCACTGCTGCTACAGTAACAGAACCCCCCCAGACCCAGTCATCACTGCTGCTACAGTAACAGAACCACCCCCAGGCCCAGTCATCACTGCTGCTACAGTAACAGAACCACCCCCAGGCCCAGTCATCACTGCTGCTACAGTAACAGAACCACCCCCAGGCCCAGTCATCACTGCTGCTACAGTAACAGAACCACCCCCAGGCCCAGTCATCACTGCTGCTACAGTAACAGAACCACCCCCAGGCCCAGTCATCACTGCTGCTACAGTAACAGAACCACCCCCAGGCCCAGTCATCACTGCTGCTACAGTAACAGAACCACCCCCAGGCCCAGTCATCACTGCTGCTACAGTAACAGAACAACCCCCAGGCCCAGTCATCACTGCTGCTACAGTAACAGAACCACCCCCAGGCCCAGTCATCACTGCTGCTACAGTAACAGAACCACCCCCAGGCCCAGTCATCACTGCTGCTACAGTAACAGAACCCCCCCAGGCCCAGTCATCACTGCTGCTACAGTAACAGAACCCCCCCAGGCCCAGTCATCACTGCTGCTACAGTAACAGAACCACCCCCAGGCCCAGTCATCACTGCTGCTACAGTAACAGAACCACCCCCAAGGCCCAGTCATCACTGCTGCTACAGTAACAGAACCACCCCCAGGCCCAGTCATCACTGCTGCTACAGTAACAGAACCACCCCCAGACCCAGTCATCACTGCTGCTACAGTAACAGAACCCCCCCAGGCCCAGTCATCACTGCTGCTACAGTAACAGAACCACCCCCAGGCCCAGTCATCACTGCATCTGCAGAAACAGAACCACCCCCAGGCCCAGTCATCACTGCTGCTACAGTAACAGAACCACCCCCAGGCCCAGTCATCACTGCAGCTACAGTAACAGAACCACCCCCAGGCCCAGTCATCACTGCTGCTACAGTAACAGAACCCCCCCAGGCCCAGTCATTACTGCTGCTACAGTAACAGAGCCACCCCCAGGCCCAGTCATCACTGCTGCTACAGTAACAGAACCACCCCAAGGCCCAGTCATTACTGCTGCTACAGTAACAGAACCACCCCCAGGCCCAGTCATCACTGCTGCTACAGTAACAGAACCACCCCCAAGGCCCAGTCATCACTGCTGCTACAGTAACAGAACCACCCCCAGGCCCAGTCATCACTGCTGCTACAGTAACAGAACCACCCCCAGACCCAGTCATCACTGCTGCTACAGTAACAGAACCCCCCCAGGCCCAGTCATCACTGCTGCTACAGTAACAGAACCACCCCCAGGCCCAGTCATCACTGCTGCTACTGTAACAGAACCACTCCCAGGCCCAGTCATCACTGCTGCTACAGTAACAGAACCACCCCAGGCCCAGTCATCACTGCAGCTACAGTAACAGAACCACCCCGAGGCCCAGTCATCACTGCTGCTACAGTAACAGAACCAACCCCAGGCCCAGTCATCACTGCTGCTACAGTAACAGAACCACCCTGAGGCCCAGTCATCATTGCTGCTACAGTAACAGAACCACCCCCAGGCCCAGTCATCACTGCTGCTACAGTAACAGAACCACCCCCAGGCCCAGTCATCACTGCTGCTACAGTAACAGAACCACCCTGAGGCCCAGTCATCATTGCTGCTACAGTAACAGAACCACCCCCAGACCCAGTCATCACTGCTGCTACAGTAACAGAACCACCCCAGGCCCAGCTCACACGCACCTTGTTCCCCTTCTTGTACACGGCCGGCCATTGGGACGGGTCATCGAAGTAGAGGAGGATGTTCTGGCAGCACTTGGCCTGCAGAGAGGAGGAGACGGGTCAGATCAGGGGTCTCTATCATCCCCGGGCTCCAGTCTCAGCGGTCTCTATAACCTCTGGTCTTGGGGGTCTCCAGACTCCTGTATCGGGGTCTCTATCACCCCCAGTATCAGGGGTCTCTATTATCTCCCGTCTCGGGGGGGGGGGGGGGGGGGGGGGTCTATCATCTCCCGTCTCGGGGGGGTCTCTATCATCTCCCGTCTCGGGGGTCTCCATTATCTCCCGTCTCGTGGTCTGTTACGGGTCTGGCCTGGGATGTGGGAGCCGTTCTTCGGTACCTTCCTAATGTCTCCTGATCGCTGGCAGCTCTTATTTCGGTCACTTACCTCCGGATACTTAAATCTAAACTCAAGACGTCCAAAATCTGAGAGAAAACAGAATCGTGTGAGGAAGACCCAGTCCTGGAGAGAAGAGACAGAAGGGAACACGTCACCAAAGTCACCCAGATCAAAGATTGTAAAATACTCCCCCCATAGCATCAACATTGGGGTGGGCTGGAGGTAGGTCATGAGGTCATGTATAGGACGGCTGGGCTGGAGGTAGGTCAGTGAGGTCATGTATAGGACGGCTGGGCTGGAGGTAGGTCAGTAAGGTCATGTATAGGACGGCTGGGCTGGAGGTAGGTCAGTAAGGTCATGTATAGGACGGCTGGGCTGGAGGTAGGTCAGTGAGGTCATGTATAGGACGGCTGGGCTGGAGGTAGGTCAGTAAGGTCATGTATAGGACGGCTGGGCTGGAGGTAGGTCAGTGAGGTCAGGTATAGGACGGCTGGGCTGGAGGTAGGTCAGTGAGGTCATGTATAGGACGGAGGGGCTGGAGGTAGGTCAGTAAGGTCATGTATAGGACGGCTGGGCTGGAGGTAGGTCAGTGAGGTCATGTATAGGACGGCTGGGCTGGAGGTAGGTCAGTAAGGTCATGTATAGGACGGCTGGGCTGGAGGTAGGTCAGTGAGGTCATGTATAGGACGGCTGGGCTGGAGGTAGGTCAGTAAGGTCATGTATAGGACGGCTGGGCTGGAGGTAGGTCAGTGAGGTCAGGTATAGGACGGCTGGGCTGGAGGTAGGTCAGTGAGGTCATGTATAAGAGGGCTGGGCTGGAGGTAGGTCAGTGAGGTCATGTATAGGACGGCTGGGCTGGAGGTAGGTCAGTGAGGTCATGTATAGGACGGCTGGGCTGGAGGTAGGTCAGTAAGGTCATGTATAGGACGGCTGGGCTGGAGGTAGGTCAGTGAGGTCATGTATAGGACGGCTGGGCTGGAGGTAGGTCAGTGAGGTCATGTATAGGACGGCTGGGCTGGAGGTAGGTCAGTGAGGTCATGTATAGGACGGCTGGGCTGGAGGTAGGTCAGTGAGGTCATGTATAGGACGGCTGGTCTGGAGGTAGGTCAGTGAGGTCATGTATAGGACGGCTGGGCTGGAGGTAGGTCAGTGAGGTCATGTATAGGACGGCTGGGCTGGAGGTAGGTCAGTGAGGTCATGTATAGGACGGCTGGGCTGGAGGTAGGTCAGTGAGGTCATGTATAGGACGGCTGGGCTGGAGGTAGGTCAGTGAGGTCATGTATAGGACGGCTGGGCTGGAGGTAGGTCAGTGAGGTCATGTATAGGACGGCTGGGCTGGAGGTAGGTCAGTGAGGTCATGTATAGGAGGGCTGGAGGTAGGTCAGTGAGGTCATGTATAGGAGGGCTGGAGGTAGGTCAGTGAGGTCATGTATAGGACTGGGCTGGAGGTAGGTCAGTGAGGTCATGTATAGGAATATCACACGGTGAGTGATCCTCTGGAGGTAGGTCAGTGAGGTCATGTATAGGAATATCAACGCTGAGCTGGAGGGTAGGTCATGAGGTCATGTAGCTGGAGGTAGGTCAGTGAGGTCATGTATAGAGGGCTGGAGGTAGTCAGTGAGGTCATGTATAGGGGAGGGCTGGAGGTAGGTCAGTGAGGTCATGTATAGGACGGCTGGGCTGGAGGTAGGTCAGTCAGGTCATCTATAGGACGACTGGGCTGGAGGTAGGTCAGTGAGGTCATGTATAGGACGGCTGGGCTGGAGGTAGGTCAGTGAGGTCATGTATAGGACGGCTGGGCTGGAGGTAGGTCAGTGAGGTCATGTATAGGACGGCTGGGCTGGAGGTAGGTCAATGAGGTCATGTATAGGACGGCTGGGCTGGAGGTAGGTCAGTAAGGTCATGTATAGGACGGCTGGGCTGGAGGTAAGTCAGTGAGGTCATGTATAGGACGGCTGGGCTGGAGGTAGGTCAGTGAGGTCATGTATAGGACGGCTGGGCTGGAGGTAGGTCAGTGAGGTCATGTATAGGACGGCTGGGCTGGAGGTAGGTCAATGAGGTCATGTATAGGACGGCTGGGCTGGAGGTAGGTCAGTGAGGTCATGTATAGGACGGCTGGGCTGGAGGTAGGTCAGTGAGGTCATGTATAGGACGGCTGGGCTGGAGGTAGGTCAGTAAGGTCATGTATAGGACAGCTGGGCTGGAGGTAGGTCAGTGAGGTCATGTATAGGACGGAGGGGCTGGAGGTAGGTCAGTAAGGTCATGTATAGGACGGAGGGGCTGGAGGTAGGTCAGTAAGGTCATGTATAGGACGGCTGGGCTGCAGGTAGGTCAGTGAGGTCATGTATAGGACGGCTGGGCTGGAGGTAGGTCAGTAAGGTCATGTATAGGACGGCTGGGCTGGAGGTAGGTCAGTGAGGTCATGTATAGGACGGCTGGGCTGGAGGTAGGTCAGTGAGGTCATGTATAGGACGGCTGGGCTGGAGGTAAGTCAGTGAGGTCATGTATAGGACGGCTGGGCTGGAGGTAGGTCAGTGAGGTCATGTATAGGACGGCTGGGCTGGAGGTAGGTCAGTAAGGTCATGTATAGGACGGCTGGGCTGGAGGTAAGTCAGTGAGGTCATGTATAGGACGGCTGGGCTGGAGGTAGGTCAGTGAGGTCATGTATAGGACGGCTGGGCTGGAGGTAGGTCAGTGAGGTCATGTATAGGACGGCTGGGCTGGAGGTAGGTCAATGAGGTCATGTATAGGACGGCTGGGCTGGAGGTAGGTCAGTGAGGTCATGTATAGGACGGCTGGGCTGGAGGTAGGTCAGTGAGGTCATGTATAGGACGGCTGGGCTGGAGGTAGGTCAGTAAGGTCATGTATAGGACGGCTGGGCTGGAGGTAGGTCAGTGAGGTCATGTATAGGACGGAGGGGCTGGAGGTAGGTCAGTAAGGTCATGTATAGGACGGAGGGGCTGGAGGTAGGTCAGTAAGGTCATGTATAGGACGGCTGGGCTGCAGGTAGGTCAGTGAGGTCATGTATAGGACGGCTGGGCTGGAGGTAGGTCAGTAAGGTCATGTATAGGACGGCTGGGCTGGAGGTAGGTCAGTGAGGTCATGTATAGGACGGCTGGGCTGGAGGTAGGTCAGTGAGGTCATGTATAGGACGGCTGGGCTGGAGGTAAGTCAGTGAGGTCATGTATAGGACGGCTGGGCTGGAGGTAGGTCAGTGAGGTCATGTATAGGACGGCTGGGCTGGAGGTAGGTCAGTAAGGTCATGTATAGGACGGCTGGGCTGGAGGTAAGTCAGTGAGGTCATGTATAGGACGGAGGGGCTGGAGGTAGGTCAGTAAGGTCATGTATAGGACGGAGGGGCTGGAGGTAGGTCAGTAAGGTCATGTATAGGACGGCTGGGCTGCAGGTAGGTCAGTGAGGTCATGTATAGGACGGCTGGGCTGGAGGTAGGTCAGTGAGGTCATGTATAGGACGGCTGGGCTGGAGGTAAGTCAGTGAGGTCATGTATAGGACGGCTGGGCTGGAGGTAGGTCAGTAAGGTCATGTATAGGACGGAGGGGCTGGAGGTAGGTCAGTGAGGTCATGTATAGGACGGCTGGGCTGGAGGTAGGTCAGTAAGGTCATGTATAGGACGGCTGGGCTGGAGGTAAGTCAGTGAGGTCATGTATAGGACGGAGGGGCTGGAGGTAGGTCAGTAAGGTCATGTATAGGACGGCTGGGCTGCAGGTAGGTCAGTAAGGTCATGTATAGGACGGAGGGGCTGGAGGTAGGTCAGTGAGGTCATGTATAGGACGGCTGGGCTGGAGGTAGGTCAGTAAGGTCATGTATAGGACGGCTGGGCTGGAGGTAAGTCAGTGAGGTCATGTATAGGACAGAGGGGCTGGAGGTAGGTCAGTAAGGTCATGTATAGGACGGCTGGGCTGGAGGTAGGTCAGTGAGGTCATGTATAGGACGGCTGGGCTGGAGGTAGGTCAGTGAGGTCATGTATAGGACGGCTGGGCTGGAGGTAAGTCAGTGAGGTCATGTATAGGACGGCTGGGCTGGAGGTAAGTCAGTGAGGTCATGACCTCTTTGGACTCAGAAGCATCTGATGGATCCAGACATCAGGATTCCCAGCATCGTTCTCCAGCCTCTCCGCATCATCTCTAATCCTCCCCAAGTCCAACCCGCGCCCCACAAACATCCAGAGACAGTAAGTAGGACAGCGACAAGGAGCCCGGATTATTCATATTTGGGAAAGGAAAACCTAAACAACAGTTGCTAGGAAACGAGTTCAGGCTCCGCGGTGGTTTCTATGACGACAATAATGAATGACTGGGAAAGATCCCAAAAAGAAAAGTAAAAAAAAAAATCAGAAAAAGCAAAGAGAAGAAAACACAAAAATTTCTGTATTCAAGACAAAAGACTACACCCCCCATACACAGAGAGCTGCCATGTCCTGTGTGTCCTGATACCTTTCTATCATAGCCAGCAGTGGTCAGGGGTCAGCATGGGGGCTCTGACCCCTCTGTGACTACACCCCCCATACACAGCGAGCTGCCATGTCCTGTGTCCTGACACCTTTCTATCATAGCCAGCAGTGGTCAGGGGTCAGCATGGGCGCTCTGACCCCAATGTGACTACACCCCCCATACACAGTGAGCTGCCATGTCCTGTGTGTCCTGACACCTTTCTATCATAGCCAGCAGTGGTCAGGGGTCAGCATGGGTGCTCTGACCCCTCTGTGACTACACCCCTCATACACAGGGAGCTGCCATGTCCTGTGTCCTGACACCTTTCTATCATAGCCAGCAGTGGTCAGGGGTCAGCATGGGTGCTCTGACCCCTCTGGGACTAAACCCCCAATACACAGCGAGCTGCCATGTCCTGTGTGTCCTGACACCTTTCTATCATAGCCAGCAGTGGTCAGGGGTCAGCATGGGCGCTCTGACCCCTCTGTGACTACACCCCCCATACACAGCGAGCTGCCATGTCCTGTGTGTCCTGACACCTTTCTATCATAGCCAGCAGTGGTCAGGGGTCAGCATGGGCGCTCTGACCCCTCTGTGACTGCACCCCCCATACACAGCGAGCTGCCATGTCCTGTGTCCTGATACCTTTCTATCATAGCCAGCAGTGGTCAGGGGTCAGCATGGGTGCTCTGACCCCTCTGTGACTACACCCCCCATACACAGCGAGCTGCCATGTCCTGTGTGTCCTGACACCTTTCTATCATAGCCAGCAGTGGTCAGGTGTCAGCATGGGGGCTCTGACCTCTCTGTGACTACACCCCCCATACACAGCGAGCTGCCATGTCCTGTGTGTCCTGACACCTTTCTATCATAGCCAGCAGTGGTCAGGTGTCAGCATGGGGGCTCTGACCTCTCTGTGACTACACCCCCCATACACAGCGAGCTGCCATGTCCTGTGTGTCCTGACACCTTTCTATCATAGCCAGCAGTGGTCAGGGGTCAGCATGGGCGCTCTGACCCCTCTGTGACTACACCCCCCATACACAGCGAGCTGCCATGTCCTGTGTCCTGACACCTTTCTATCATAGCCAGCAGTGGTCAGGGGTCAGCATGGGTGCTCTGACCCCTCTGTGACTACACCCCCCATACACAGCGAGCTGCCATGTCCTGTGTCCTGACACCTTTCTATCATAGCCAGCAATGGTCAGGGGTCAGCATGGGCACTCTGACCCCTCTGTGACTGCACCCCCCATACACAGCGAGCTGCCATGTCCTGTGTGTCCTGACACCTTTCTATCATAGCCAGCAGTGGTCAGGGGTCAGCATGGGCACTCTGACCCCTCTGTGACTGCACCCCCCATACACAGCGAGCTGCCATGTCCTGTGTGTCCTGACACCTTTCTATCATAGCCAGCAGTGGTCAGGGGTCAGCATGGGTGCTCTGACCCCTCTGTGACTACACCCCCCATACACAGCGAGCTTCCATGTCCTGTGTCCTGACACCTTTCTATCATAGCCAGCAGTGGTCAGGGGTCAGCATGGGCGCTCTGACCCCTCTGTGACTACACCCCCCATACACAGCGAGCTGCCATGTCCTGTGTGTCCTGACACCTTTCTATCATAGCCAGCAATGGTCAGGGGTCAGCATGGGTGCTCTGACCCCTCTGTGACTACACCCCCCATACACAGCGAGCTGCCATGTCCTGTGTGTCCTGACACCTTTCTATCATAGCCAGCAGTGGTTAGGGGTCAGCATGGGCGCTCTGACCCCTCTGTGACTACATCCCCCATACACAGCGAGCTGCCATGTCCTGTGTGTCCTGACACCTTTCTATCATAGCCAGCAATGGTCAGGGGTCAGCATGGGTGCTCTGACCCCTCTGTGACTACACCCCCCATACACAGCGAGCTGCCATGTCCTGTGTGTCCTGACACCTTTCTATCATAGCCAGCAGTGGTTAGGGGTCAGCATGGGCGCTCTGACCCCTCTGTGACTACACCCCCCATACACAGCGAGCTGCCATGTCCTGTGTGTCCTGACACCTTTCTATCATAGCCAGCAGTGGTCAGGGGTCAGCATGGGTGCTCTGACCTCTCTGTGACTACACCCCCCATACACAGCGAGCTGCCATGTCCTGTGTGTCCTGACATCTTTCTATCATAGCCAGCAGTGGTCAGGGGTCAGCATGGGCGCTTTGACCTCTCTGTGACTACACCCCCATACACAGCGAGCTGCCATGTCCTGTGTGTCCTGACACCTTTCTATCATAGCCAGCAGTGGTCAGGGGTCAGCATGGGTGCTCTGACCTCTCTGTGACTACATCCCCCATACACAGCGAGCTGCCATGTCCTGTGTCCTGACACCTTTCTATCATAGCCAGCAGTGGTCAGGGGTCAGCATGGGCGCTCTGACCCCTCTGTGACTACACCCCCCATACACAGCGAGCTGCCATGTCCTGTGTGTCCTGACACCTTTCTATCATAGCCAGCAGTGGTCAGGGGTCAGCATGGGCGCTCTGACCTCTCTGTGACTACATCCCCCATACACAGCGAGCTGCCATGTCCTGTGTCCTGACACCTTTCTATCATAGCCAGCAGGGGCCAGGGGTCAGCATGGGTGCTCTGACCCCTCTGTGACTACACCCCCATACACAGCGAGCTGCCATTTCCTGTGTCCTGACACCTTTCTATCATAGCCAGCAGGGGCCAGGGGTCAGCATGGGTGCTCTGACCCCTCTGTGACTACACCCCCATACACAGCGAGCTGCCATGTCCTGTGTCCTGACACCTTTCTATCATAGCCAGCAGTGGTCAGGGGTCAGCATGGGTGCTCTGACCCCTCTGTGACTACACCCCCATACACAGCGAGCTGCCATGTCCTGTGTGTCCTGACACCTTTCTATCATAGCCAGCAGTGGTCAGGGGTCAGCATGGGCGCTCTGACCCCTCTGTGACTGCACTCTTATACACAGCGAGCTGCCATGTCCTGTGTGTCCTGACACCTTTCTATCATAGCCAGCAGTGGTCAGGGGTCAGAATGGGTGCTCTGCCCCCTCTGTGACTACACCCCCCATACACAGCGAGCTGCCATGTCCTGTGTGTCCTGACACCTTTCTATCATAGCCAGCAGTGGTCAGGGGTCAGCATGGGCGCTCTGACCCCTCTGTGACTACACCCCCCATACACAGCGAGCTGCCATGTCCTGTGTGTCCTGACACCTTTCTATCATAGCCAGCAGTGGTCAGGGGTCAGCATGGGTGCTCTGACCCCTCTGTGACTACACCCCCTCATACACAGCGAGCTGCCATGTCCTGTGTGTCCTGACACCTTTCTATCATAGCCAGCAGTGGTCAGGGGTCAGCATGGGCGCTCTGACCCCTCTGTGACTACACCCCCCATACACAGCGAGCTGCCATGTCCTGTGTCCTGACACCTTTCTATCATAGCCAGCAGTGGTCAGGGGTCAGCATGGGCGCTCTGACCCCTCTGTGACTACACCCCCATACACAGCGAGCTGCCATGTCCTGTGTGTCCTGACGCCTTTCTATCATAGCCAGCAGTGGTCAGGGGTCAGCATGGGTGCTCTGACCTCTCTGTGACTACACCTCCCCATACACAGCGAGCTGCCATGTCCTGTGTCCTGACACCTTTCTATCATAGCCAGCAGTGGTCAGGGGTCAGCATGGGTGCTCTGACCCCTCTGTGACTACACCCCCATACACAGCGAGCTGCCATGTCCTGTGTCCTGACACCTTTCTATCATAGCCAGCAGTGGTCAGGGGTCAGCATGGGTGCTCTGACCCCTCTGTGACTACACCCCCCATACACAGCGAGCTGCCATGTCCTGTGTCCTGACACCTTTCTATCATAGCCAGCAGTGGTCAGGGGTCAGCATGGGTGCTCTGACCCCTCTGTGACTACACCCCCATACACAGCGAGCTGCCATGTCCTGTGTGTCCTGACACCTTTCTATCATAGCCAGCAGTGGTCAGGGGTCAGCATGGGTGCTCTGACCTCTCTGTGACTACACCCCCCCCTACACAGCGAGCTGCCATGTCCTGTGTGTCCTGACACCTTTCTATCATAGCCAGCAGTGGTCAGGGGTCAGCATGGGCGCTCTGACCCCTCTGTGACTACACCCCCATACACAGCGAGCTGCCATGTCCTGACACCTTTCTATCATAGCCAGCAGTGGTCAGGGGTCAGCATGGGCGCTCTGACCCCTCTGTGACTACACCCTCCATACACAGTGAGCTTCCATGTCCTGTGTGTCCTGACACCTTTCTATCATAGCCAGCAGTGGTCAGGGGTCAGCATGGGTGCTCTGACCCCTCTGTGACTACACCCCCCATACACAGTGAGCTGCCATGTCCTGTGTGTCCTGACACCTTTCTATCATAGCCAGCAGTGGTCAGGGGTCAGCATGGGTGCTCTGACCCCTCTGTGACTACACCCCCCATACACAGCGAGCTGCCATGTCCTGTGTGTCCTGACACCTTTCTATCATAGCCAGCAGTGGTCAGGGGTCAGCATGGGTGCTCTGACCCCTCTGTGACTACACCCCCCATACACAGCGATCTGCCATGTCCTGTGTCCTGACACCTTTCTATCATAGCCAGCAGTGGTCAGGGGTCAGCATGGGTGCTCTGACCTCTGTGACTACACCCCCCATACACAGCGAGCTGCCATGTCCTGTGTGTCCTGACACCTTTCTATCATAGCCAGCAGTGGTCAGGGGTCAGCATGGGCGCTCTGACCCCTCTGTGACTACACCCCCATACACAGCGAGCTGCCATGTCCTGTGTGTCCTGACACCTTTCTATCATAGCCAGCAGTGGTCAGGGGTCAGCATGGGCGCTCTGACCTCTCTGTGACTACACCCCCCATACACAGCGAGCTGCCATGTCCTGTGTCCTGATACCTTACTATCATAGCCAGCAGTGGTCAGGGGTCAGCATGGGCGCTCTGACCCCTCTGTGACTACACCCCCCATATACAGCGAGCTGCCATGTCCTGTGTGTCCTGACACCTTTCTATCATAGCCAGCAGTGGTCAGGGGTCAGCATGGGCGCTCTGACCCCTCTGTGACTACACCCCCCATACACAGCGAGCTGCCATGTCCTGTGTCCTGACACCTTTCTATCATAGCCAGCAGTGGTCAGGGGTCAGCATGGGCGCTCTGACCCCTCTGTGACTACACCCCCATACACAGCGAGCTGCCATGTCCTGTGTGTCCTGACGCCTTTCTATCATAGCCAGCAGTGGTCAGGGGTCAGCATGGGTGCTCTGACCTCTCTGTGACTACACCTCCCCATACACAGCGAGCTGCCATGTCCTGTGTCCTGACACCTTTCTATCATAGCCAGCAGTGGTCAGGGGTCAGCATGGGTGCTCTGACCCCTCTGTGACTACACCCCCATACACAGCGAGCTGCCATGTCCTGTGTCCTGACACCTTTCTATCATAGCCAGCAGTGGTCAGGGGTCAGCATGGGTGCTCTGACCCCTCTGTGACTACACCCCCATACACAGCGAGCTGCCATGTCCTGTGTGTCCTGACACCTTTCTATCATAGCCAGCAGTGGTCAGGGGTCAGCATGGGTGCTCTGACCTCTCTGTGACTACACCCCCCCATACACAGCGAGCTGCCATGTCCTGTGTGTCCTGACACCTTTCTATCATAGCCAGCAGTGGTCAGGGGTCAGCATGGGCGCTCTGACCCCTCTGTGACTACACCCCCATACACAGCGAGCTGCCATGTCCTGACACCTTTCTATCATAGCCAGCAGTGGTCAGGGGTCAGCATGGGCGCTCTGACCCCTCTGTGACTACACCCTCCATACACAGTGAGCTTCCATGTCCTGTGTGTCCTGACGCCTTTCTATCATAGCCAGCAGTGGTCAGGGGTCAGCATGGGTGCTCTGACCTCTCTGTGACTACACCTCCCCATACACAGCGAGCTGCCATGTCCTGTGTCCTGACACCTTTCTATCATAGCCAGCAGTGGTCAGGGGTCAGCATGGGCGCTCTGACTTCTCTGTGACTACACCCCCATACACAGCGATCTGCCATGTCCTGTGTGTCCTGACACCTTTCTATCATAGCCAGCAGTGGTCAGGGGTCAGCATGGGTGCTCTGACCCCTCTGTGACTACACCCCCCATACACAGTGAGCTGCCATGTCCTGTGTGTCCTGACACCTTTCTATCATAGCCAGCAGTGGTCAGGGGTCAGCATGGGTGCTCTGACCCCTCTGTGACTACACCCCCCATACACAGCGAGCTGCCATGTCCTGTGTGTCCTGACACCTTTCTATCATAGCCAGCAGTGGTCAGGGGTCAGCATGGGTGCTCTGACCCCTCTGTGACTACACCCCCCATACACAGCGATCTGCCATGTCCTGTGTCCTGACACCTTTCTATCATAGCCAGCAGTGGTCAGGGGTCAGCATGGGCGCTCTGACCCCTCTGTGACTACACCCCCCATACACAGCGAGCTGCCATGTCCTGTGTGTCCTGACACCTTTCTATCATAGCCAGCAGTGGTCAGGGGTCAGCATGGGTGCTCTGACCCCTCTGTGACTACACCCCCCATACACAGCGAGCTGCCATGTCCTGTGTGTCCTGACACCTTTCTATCATAGCCAGCAGTGGTCAGGGGTCAGCATGGGCGCTCTGACCCCTCTGTGACTACACCCCCATACACAGCGAGCTGCCATGTCCTGTGTGTCCTGACACCTTTCTATCATAGCCAGCAGTGGTCAGGGGTCAGCATGGGCGCTCTGACCTCTCTGTGACTACACCCCCCATACACAGCGAGCTGCCATGTCCTGTGTCCTGACACCTTACTATCATAGCCAGCAGTGGTCAGGGGTCAGCATGGGCGCTCTGACCCCTCTGTGACTACACCCCCCATACACAGCGAGCTGCCATGTCCTGTGTGTCCTGACACCTTCAGATCCATAATGACACCTCCATATTACGAGAGTCCTGGAGATGTAGGGGTTATGAGAGTGGCCAATAAGTTCCATCTATTCTCCCCTTGTTCTCATTTTGGTGTCACCTCGGGAATTTCTGTGTAATAGTCTGCGAGAACGTAAGAACAAGGGATGACTCTAACGAGAGAAGCTCATACAATCTCCGAGCGCAGCCATTGCAGTCACATTATAGGCTCTGCCCCATTTCTCCTGACTCCATGTGAGAGTTTCACTGCATTTATCACTAGCGACAATTGCTGCACGCCGCACCGCAACGATCCGTAATACACAGCACTGCAAAGCGACTCCACATGTGTATAGGCCACGAGCGAGGATCACAGGAGGAGACAACTACAAATGGAAAGACAGAGGGACGGGGCGGCTGGACTGGACAGACCCGATGGAGCGGGCGGGGGGCGGCTGGACTGGACAGACTCGAAGGAGGGGGACGGGGCGGCTGGACTGGACAGACTCGAAGGAGCGGGCGGGGCGGCTGGACTGGACAGACCCAAAGGAGGCGACGGGGCGGCTGGACTGGACAGACCCAAAGGAGGCGACGGGGCGGCTGGACTGGACAGACCCAAAGGAGGGGGACGGGGCGGCTGGACTGGACAGACTCGAAGGAGCGGGCGGGGCGGCTGGAGTGGACAGACTCGAAGGAGGGGGACGGGGCGGCTGGAGTGGACAGACCCGAAGGAGAGGGAGGGGGCGGCTGGAGTGGACAGACCCGAAGGAGAGGGATGGGGCTGCTGGACTGGACAGACCCGGAGGAGAGGGACGGGGCGGCTGGAGTGGACAGACTCGAAGGAGGGGGACGGGGCGGCTGGAGTGGACAGACCCGAAGGAGGGGGACGGGGCGGCTGGAGTGGACAGACCCGAAGGAGGGGGACGGGGCGGCTGGAGTGGACAGACCCGAAGGAGGGGGACGGGGCGGCTGGAGTGGACAGACCCGAAGGAGAGGGACGGGGCGGCTGGAGTGGACAGACCCGAAGGAGGGGGACGGGGCGGCTGGAGTGGACAGACCCGAAGGAGAGGGACGGGGCGGCTGGAGTGGACAGACCCGAAGGAGGGGGACGGGGCGGCTGGAGTGGACAGACCCGAAGGAGGGGGACGGGGCGGCTGGAGTGGACAGACCCGAAGGAGAGGGACGGGGCGGCTGGAGTGGACAGACCCGAAGGAGGGGGACGGGGCGGCTGGAGTGGACAGACCCGAAGGAGAGGGACGGGGCGGCTGGAGTGGACAGACCCGAAGGAGGGGGACGGGGCGGCTGGAGTGGACAGACCCGAAGGAGGGGGACGGGGCGGCTGGAGTGGACAGACTCGAAGGAGGGGGACGGGGCGGCTGGAGTGGACAGACCCGAAGGAGGGGGACGGGGCGGCTGGAGTGGACAGACTCGAAGGAGGGGGACGGGGCGGCTGGAGTGGACAGACTCGAAGGAGGGGGACGGGGCGGCTGGAGTGGACAGACCCGAAGGAGAGGGACGGGGCGGCTGGAGTGGACAGACCCGAAGGAGGGGGACGGGGCGGCTGGACTGGACAGACCCGAAGGAGGGGGACGGGGCTCGAAGACTCGAAGGAGGGGGACGGGGCGACTGGAGTGGACAGACCCGAAGGAGGGGGGCGGGGCGGCTGGACTGGACAGACTCGAAGGAGGGGGACGGGGCTCGAAGACTCGAAGGAGAGGGACGGGGCGACTGGAGTGGACAGACCCGAAGGAGGGGGGCGGGGCGGCTGGAGTGGACAGACCCAGAGGAGAGGGACGGGGCGGCTGGAGTGGACAGACCCAGAGGAGAGGGACGGGGCGGCTGGAGTGGACAGACTCGAAGGAGAGGGACGGGGCGGCTGGACTGGACAGACCCGAAGGAGGGGGACGGGGCTCGAAGACTCGAAGGAGGGGGACAGGGCGACTGGAGTGGACAGACCCGAAGGAGGGGGGCGGGGCGGCTGGACTGGACAGACTCGAAGGAGGGGGACGGGGCGGCTGGAGTGGACAGACCCGAAGGAGGGGGGCGGGGTGGCTGGAGTGGACAGACCCAGAGGAGAGGGACGGGGCGGCTGGAGTGGACAGACCTGAAGGAGAGGGACGGGGCGGCTGGACTGGACAGACTCGAAGGAGAGGGACGGGGCGGCTGGACTGGACAGACCCGAAGGAGGGGGACGGGGCTCGAAGACTCGAAGGAGGGGGACGGGGCGACTGGAGTGGACAGACCCGAAGGAGGGGGACGGGGCTCGAAGACTCGAAGGAGGGGGGCGGGGCGGCTGGAGTGGACAGACCCGAAGGAGGGGGGCGGGGCGGCTGGACTGGACAGACTCGAAGGAGGGGGACGGGGCTCGAAGACTCGAAGGAGGGGGACGGGGCTCGAAGACTCGAAGGAGGGGGACGGGGCTGCTGGAGTGGACAGACCCGAAGGAGGGGGACGGGGCGGCTGGAGGGGTTCTGACAGCTGGACGGACTCGAAGTAGGGGAGGGAAAGGACGACTGGTCAGACTGGAGGGTTCGAGCGAAAGGATGGGACGGACGGAATGGAAGGACTGGAAAGGCGGAAGAAGAGAGGGAATGGAAAAATGTAAGAAAGGAAGGATAGAGGGAAGCATAGAGGGAAGGAGGAACTGGAAGGATCGGATTGAGGGATTGGCTGAATGGAAGGAGAAATTTGCTGGAAAGATCAGAAGAATACATAGTGGTATAGATGGGGGCTTGATGAAAAGGCTCATGATCCCACCATTACTCTATATGTAGTGAGAGACCCCACATGTATACAGCCCCCACATACACAGACCCGGTATATACAGCCCCCACATACACAGACCCGGTATATACAGCCCCCACATACACAGACCCGGTATATACAGCCCCCACATACACAGACCCGGTATATACAGCCCCCACATACACAGACCCGGTATATACAGCCCCCACATACACAGACCCGGTATATACAGCCCCCACATACACAGACCCGGTATATACAGCCCCCACATACACAGACCCGGTATATACAGCCCCCACATACACAGACCCGGTATATACAGCCCCCACATACACAGACCCGGTATATACAGCCCCCACATACACAGACCCGGTATATACAGCCCCCACATACACAGACCCGGTATATACAGCCCCCACATACACAGACCCGGTATATACAGCCCCCACATACACAGACCCGGTATATACAGCCCCCACATACACAGACCCGGTATATACAGCCCCCACATACACAGACCCGGTATATACAGCCCCCACATACACAGACCCGGTATATACAGCCCCCACATACACAGACCCGGTATATACAGCCCCCACATACACAGACCCGGTATATACAGCCCCCACATACACAGACCCGGTATATACAGCCCCCACATACACAGACCCGGTATATACAGCCCCCACATACACAGACCCGGTATATACAGCCCCCACATACACAGACCCGGTATATACAGCCCCCACATACATAGACCCGGTATATACAGCCCCCACATACATAGACCCGGTATATACAGCCCCCACATACACAGACCCGGTATATACAGCCCCCACATACACAGACCCGGTATATACAGCCCCCACATACATAGACCCGGTATATACAGCCCCCACATACACAGACCCGGTATATACAGCCCCCACATACACAGACCCGGTATATACAGCCCCCACATACATAGACCCGGTATATACAGCCCCCACATACACAGACCCGGTATATACAGCCCCCACATACACAGACCCGGTATATACAGCCCCCACATACATAGACCCGGTATATACAGCCCCCACATACATAGACCCGGTATATACAGCCCCCACATACACAGACCCGGTATATACAGCCCCCACATACACAGACCCGGTATATACAGCCCCCACATACACAGACCCGGTATATACAGCCCCCACATACACAGACCCTGTATATACAGCCCCCACATACACAGACCCTGTATATACAGCCCCCACATACACAGACCCGGTATATACAGCCCCCACATACACAGACCCGGTATATACAGCCCCCACATACACAGACCCGGTATATACAGCTCCTATTTTCGCACAGTCTATGGCTCTCAGATTACACGCGATGTGACGAGCAGATGCCGCGTCCTAATTAACTACTGATCATCAACAATCCGTCTCCTCATCAATAAATCAAAGGTCCCTGAGCTGCGGCTGCACCCGGCAGCGAGATGAATCCGGCACCGGCTCCATGATGGAAGATTAAGCACCACATAATACAGCAGCACCCGGAGGGCGCGTTCACATGTTGCGCTTTGGTTGCGTTTTCATTGCGTTTGAAACGCAAATACAACAGCTGATGAGAGGTGATTTGCCTAATTACATTACCGTTTACGTTTGTAAATGCAATGTTGACGCATCCATTAACAAAATGCACGTGTTAACGCATTGTTAACATCGTGTTTACGATGTGTTTTGTAAACGGAAATGTTAACAGTGATGTAATTAGGCAGATCACCTCCTCAGCTGTTGTATATGCGTTTCAAATGCAATGAAAACATAGGTCAAAACGCAACGTGTGAACGCGCCCGGAGGAACGCGCCGCAGGACCCGGGGGCAGCGAGGGAGCCAGACAGAGGCCTCTATAGAAAGCACCATCCGCACCCCCGACCCTCAAAGCCTCCGCTCCTCAACTAACAAAACCAAAAACACAGAGGATAAAACAAGGTCCACAACTTCACCAACGAATCGCCAATATATACGGAACAACACAAAGTTATTAACACAATGTAAGAATGAGAAAAGTACACACAAAAAGACCATCACCTTGTGAGAGGCGGGAGGAGAGGGACGGGGCGAGCCCGGAGGCGGGAGGAGAGGGACGGGGCGAGCCCGGAGGCGAGAGGAGAGGGACGGGGCGAGCCCGGAGGCGAGAGGAGAGGGACGGGGCGAGCCCGGAGGCGAGAGGAGAGGGACGGGGCGAGCCCGGAGGCGAGAGGAGAGGGACGGGGCGAGCCTGGAGGCGGGAGGAGAGGGACGGGGCGAGCCCGGAGGCGGGAGGAGAGGGACGGGGCGAGCCCGGAGGCGGGAGGAGAGGGACGGGGCGAGCCCGGAGGCGGGAGGAGAGGGACGGGGCGAGCCCGGAGGCGGGAGGAGAGGGACGGGGCGAGCCTGGAGGCGGGAGGAGAGGACGGGAGGAGCGTGGAGGAGGAGGACAGAGGAGCCTGGAAGAGGAGGAGGACAGAGGAGCCTGGAAGAGGAGGAGGACAGAAGAGTCTGGAGGAGGAGGACAGAAGATTCTGGAAGAGGAGGAGGACAGAGGAGCGTGGAGGAGGAGGAGGACAGAGGAGCGTGGAGGAGGAGGAGGACAGAGGAGCCTGGAGGAGGAGGAGGACAGAGGAGCCTGGAGGAGGAGGAGGACAGAGGAGCCTGGAGGAGGAGGAGGACAGAGGAGCCTGGAGGAGGAGGAGGACAGAGGAGCCTGGAGGAGGAGGAGGACAGAGGAGTCTGGAGGAGGAGGAGGACAGAGGAGTCTGGAGGAGGAGGAGGACAGAGGGGTCTGGAGGAGGAGGAGGACAGAGGAGCCTGGAGGAGGAGGAGGACAGAGGAGCCTGGAGGAGGAGGAGGACAGAGGAGCCTGGAGGAGGAGGAGGACAGAGGAGTCTGGAGGAGGAGGAGTCTGGAGGAGGAGGAGGACAGAGGAGTCTGGAGGAGGAGGAGGACAGAGGAGTCTGGAGGAGGAGGAGGACAGAGGAGTCTGGAGGAGGAGGAGGACAGAGGAGTCTGGAGGAGGAGGAGGACAGAGGAGTCTGGAGGAGGAGGAGGACAGAGGAGTCTGGAGGAGGAGGAGGACAGAGGAGTCTGGAGGAGGAGGAGGACAGAGGAGTCTGGAGGAGGAGGAGGACAGAGGGGTCTGGAGGAGGAGGAGGACAGAGGAGCCTGGAGGAGGAGGAGGACAGAGGAGTCTGGAGGAGGAGGAGGACAGAGGAGTCTGGAGGAGGAGGAGGACAGAGGAGTCTGGAGGAGGAGGAGGACAGAGGAGTCTGGAGGAGGAGGAGGACAGAGGAGTCTGGAGGAGGAGGAGGACAGAGGGGTCTGGAGGAGGAGGACAGAGGAGTCTGGAGGAGGAGGAGGACAGAGGAGTCTGGAGGAGGAGGAGGACAGAGGAGTCTGGAGGAGGAGGAGGACAGAGGAGTCTGGAGGAGGAGGAGGACAGAGGAGTCTGGAGGAGGAGGAGGACAGAGGAGTCTGGAGGAGGAGGAGGACAGAGGAGTCTGGAGGAGGAGGAGGACAGAGGAGTCTGGAGGAGGAGGAGGACAGAGGAGTCTGGAGGAGGAGGAGGACAGAGGAGTCTGGAGGAGGAGGAGGACAGAGGAGTCTGGAGGAGGAGGAAGACAGAAGAGTCTGGAGGAGGAGGAGGAGGACATAGGAGTCTGGAGGAGGAGGAGGAGGACATAGGAGTCTGGAGGAGGAGGAGGACAGAGGAGTCTGGAGGAGGAGGAGGAGCAGAGGAGTCTGGAGGAGGAGGAGGACAGAAGAGTCTGGAGGAGGAGGAGGACATAGGAGTCTGGAGGGAGGAGGAGGACAGAGGAGTCTGGAGGAGGAGGAGGACAGAGGAGTCTGGAGGAGGAGGAGGACAGAGGGGTCTGGAGGAGGAGGAGGACAGAGGAGTCTGGAGATACTTCCCGGTCAGGACGAGGACATTATTTCGTGTGATATTTGAGGATTGGTTCCTCAGGGTGTGGTCTTGTGTAGCACTATCTGCACTGTCTGTACCAGTGGTGTTTCGGCCAATGACATAAAGTATGTGAACCCACATGGTACATAAGAAGGGGAGACCTTCCTGAGAAAACCCTCGGAGGAGCATTTCCTTGGTAGAGTTGGGTCACCAGGAATAGAGGACGTGGAATCCTTTGTAGATCTCAGGGAGACACTTCTGAGTGATGTATGTGGATCTGTAGATTTATGATGAGTCTTGTGATGCCTTGGAGCGCCCCCCAGGGACAGGTCTGATGTACTGCATCATTTCAGATGTCCCACACATCTGAGCAGCGTCTATGAGGGATCCGCTACAAACGCTCCATCGCCCTTGTGATCCATCAAGAGGAAGGCGTCACATCATCTCATCAAAGACTTCTGAGAAGAGACCCCCCCGCAGACACCAGACCCCCGCAGACACCAGACCCCCGCGCCCGCAGACACCAGACCCCCGCAGACACCAGACCCCCCGCAGACACCAGACCCCCCCGCCCGCAGACACCAGACCCCCAGGCCCACAGACACCAGACCCCCGCAGACACCAGACCCCCGCGCCCGCTGACACCAGACCCCCGCGCAGACACCAGACCCCCGCGCCCGCAGACACCAGACCCCCGCGCCCGCAGACACCAGACCCCCAGGCCCACAGACACCAGACCCCCCCGCAGACACCAGACCCCCGCGCCCGCAGACCCCCGCAGACACCAGACCCCCGCGCCCGCAGACACCAGACCCCCAGGCCCACAGACACCAGACCCCCCCGCAGACACCAGACCCCCGCGCCCGCAGACACCAGACCCCCCCGCAGACACCAGACCCCCGCGCCCGCAGACACCAGACCCCCGCAGACACCAGACCCCCGGGCCCACAGACACCAGACCCCCGGGCCCACAGACACCAGACCCCCAGGCCCACAGACACCAGACCCCCGCAGACACCAGACCCCCGCGCCCGCAGACACCAGACCCCCGCAGACACCAGACCCCCCCGCAGACACCAGACCCCCGGGCCCACAGATACCAGACCCCCGCAGACACCAGACCCCCCGCAGACACCAGACCCCCCGCAGACACCAGACCCCCGGGCCCACAGATACCAGACCCCCGCAGACACCAGACCCCCCGCAGACACCAGACCCCCGCAGACACCAGACCCCCGCAGACACCAGACCCCCGCAGACACCAGACCCCCGCGCCCGCTGACACCAGACCCCCGCGCCCGCAGACACCAGACCCCCAGGCCCACAGACACCAGACCCCCCCGCAGACACCAGACCCCCGCGCCCGCAGACCCCCGCGCCCGCAGACACCAGACCCCCGCGCCCGCAGACACCAGACCCCCGCGCCCGCAGACACCAGACCCCCAGGCCCACAGACACCAGACCCCCCCGCAGACACCAGACCCCCCCGCAGACACCAGACCCCCCCGCAGATACCAGACCCCCGCAAACACCAGACCCCCCCGCAGATATCAGACCCCCGCAGACACCAGACCCCCGCAGACACCAGACCCCCGCAGACACCAGACCCCCGCAGACACCAGACCCCCCCGCAGACACCAGACCCCCCCGCAGACACCGGACCCCCGCAGACACCAAACCCCCCCGCAGATACCAGACCCCCGCAGACACCAGACCCCCCCGCAGACACCAGACCCCCCCGCAGACACCAGCCCCCCCCGCAGATACCAGACCCCCGCAAACACCAGACCCCCCCGCAGATATCAGACCCCCGCAGACACCAGACCCCCGCAGACACCAGACCCCCGCAGACACCAGACCCCCCCGCAGACACCAGACCCCCCCGCAGACACCAGACCCCCCCGCAGACACCAGACCCCCCCGCAGACACCAGACCCCCGCAGACACCAAACCCCCCCGCAGATACCAGACCCCCGCAGACACCAGACCCCCCCGCAGACACCAGACCCCCCCGCAGACACCAGCCCCCCCCGCAGAAACCAGATCCCCGCGCAGACACCAGACCCCCGCAGACACCAGACCCCCGCAGACACCAGACCCCCGCAGACACCAGACCCCCCCGCAGATACCAGACCCCCGCAGACACCAGACCCCCCCGCAGATACCAGACCCCCGCAGACACCAGACCCCCCCGCAGATATCAGACCCCCCCGCAGACATCAGGCCCCCGCAGATATCAGACCCCCCCCCCCGCAGATATCAGAACGCCAGATACCAGACCCCCGCGCCCACAGATACCAGAGGTTTCATGGTCCGGCGCCATGGACAGGACATTGTGATGTTGCACTAAGACCATCGCTGGTCCCAGATGTAATTTTATGCCAAATGCAAGTTCATAGAGAAAGCCTGTGAGTCCTGCTCCTCCTCCCACTCATAGAGAAAGCCTGTGAGTCCTGCTCCTCCTCCACTCATAGAGAAAGCCTGTGAGTCCTGCTCCTCCTCCACTCATAGAGAAAGCCTGTGAGTCCTGCTCCTCCTCCCACTCATAGAGAAAGCCTGTGAGTCCTGCTCCTCCTCCACTCATAGAGAAAGCCTGTGAGTCCTGCTCCTCCTCCACTCATAGAGAAAGCCTGTGAGTCCTGCTCCTCCTCCACTCATAGAGAAAGCCTGTGAGTCCTGCTCCTCCTCCCACTCATAGAGAAAGCCTGTGAGTCCTGCTCCTCCTCCACTCATAGAGAAAGCCTGTGAGTCCTGCTCCTCCTCCCACTCATAGAGAAAGCCTGTGAGTCCTGCTCCTCCTCCACTCATAGAGAAAGCCTGTGAGTCCTGCTCCTCCTCCCACTCATAGAGAAAGCCTGTGAGTCCTGCTCCTCCTCCCACTCATAGAGAAAGCTTGTGAGTCCTGCTCCTCCTCCCACTCATAGAGAAAGCCTGTGAGTCCTGCTCCTCCTCCCACTCATAGAGAAAGCCTGTGAGTCCTGCTCCTCCTCCCACTCATAGAGAAAGCCTGTGAGTCCTGCTCCCCCTCCACTCATAGAGAAAGCCTGTGAGTCCTGCTCCCCCTCCCACTCATAGAGAAAGCCTGTGAGTCCTGCTCCCCCTCCACTCATAGAGAAAGCCTGTGAGTCCTGCTCCCCCTCCCACTCATAGAGAAAGCCTGTGAGTCCTGCTCCTCCTCCCACTCATAGAGAAAGCCTGTGAGTCCTGCTCCCCCTCCACTCATAGAGAAAGCCTGTGAGTCCTGCTCCCCCTCCCACTCATAGAGAAAGCCTGTGAGTCCTGCTCCCCCTCCACTCATAGAGAAAGCCTGTGAGTCCTGCTCCCCCTCCCACTCATAGAGAAAGCTTGTGAGTCCTGCTCCTCCTCCCACTCATAGAGAAAGCCTGTGAGTCCTGCTCCTCCTCCACTCATAGAGAAAGCCTGTGAGTCCTGCTCCCCCTCCACTCATAGAGAAAGCCTATGAGTCCTGCTCCTCCTCCACTCATAGAGAAAGCCTGTGAGTCCTGCTCCTCCTCCACTCATAGAGAAAGCCTGTGAGTCCTGCTCCCCCTCCACTCATAGAGAAAGCCTGTGAGTCCTGCTCCTCCTCCCACTCATAGAGAAAGCCTGTGAGTCCTGCTCCCCCTCCACTTAGAGAAAGCCTGTGAGTCCTGATCATAGAGAAAGCCTGTGAGTCCTGCTCCCCCTCCACTCATAGAGAAAGCCTGTGAGTCCTGCTCCCCCTACACTCATAGAGAAAGCCTGTGAGTCCTGCTCCCCCCTCCTCTCATAGAGAAAGCCTGTGAGTCCTGCTCCTCCTCCACTCATAGAGAAAGCCTGTGAGTCCTGCTCCTCCTCCAGTCATAGAGAAAGCCTGTGAGTCCTGCTCCTCCTCCACTCATAGAGAAAGCCTGTGAGTCCTGCTCCCCCTCCACTCATAGAGAAAGCCTGTGAGTCCTGCTCCCCCTCCACTCATAGAGAAAGCCTGTGAGTCCTGCCCCCCCCTCCACTCATAGAGAAAGCCTGTGAGTCCTGCTCTCCCTCCACTCATAGAGAAAGCCTGTGAGTCCTGCTCCCCCTCCACTCATAGAGAAAGCCTGTGAGTCCGGCTCCCCCTCCACTCATAGAGAAAGCCTGTGAGTCCTGCTCCCCCTCCACTCATAGAGAAAGCCTGTGAGTCCTGCTTCCTCCGCCCACTCATAGAGAAAGCCTGTGAGTCCTGCTCCTCCTCCACTCATAGAGAAAGCCTGTGAGTCCTGCTCCTCCTCCCACTCATAGAGAAAGCCTGTGAGTCCTGCTCCCCCTCCACTCATAGAGAAAGCCTGTGAGTCCTGCCCCCCCCCCCTCCACTCATAGAGAAAGCCTGTGAGTCCTGCTCACAGACACAACCAATACGAGAGCAGTGTCTCCCGTGCTGTGGCCCCTGTGCAGTGTCTCCCGTGCTGTGGCCCCTGTGCAGTGTCTCCTGTGCTGTGGCCCCTGTGCAGTGTCTCCCGTGCTGTGGCCCCTGTGCAGTGTCTCCCATGCTGTGGCCCCCGTGTCTCCCGTGCTGTGTCTCCCGTGCTGTGGCCCCTGTGTCTCCCGTGCTGTGGCCCCTGTGCAGTGTCTCCCGTGCTGTGGCCCCTGTGTCTCCCGTGCTGTGGCCCCTGTGCAGTGTCTCCCGTGCTGTGGCCCCTGTGTCTCCCGTGCTGTGGCCCCTGTGTCTCCCGTGCTGTGGCCCCTGTGCAGTGTCTCCCGTGCTGTGGCCCCTGTGCAGTGTCTCCCGTGCTGTGGCCCCCGTGCTGTGGCCCCTGTGCAGTGTCTCCCGTGCTGTGGCCCCCGTGCTGTGGCCCCTGTGCTGTGTCTCCCGTGCTGTGGCCCCTGTGCAGTGTCTCCCGTGCTGTGGCCCCCGTGCTGTGGCCCCTGTGCTGTGGCCCCCGTGCAGTGTCTCCCGTGCTGTGGCCCCTGTGCAGTGTCTCCTGTGCTGTGGCCCCTGTGCAGTGTCTCCTGTGCTGTGGCCCCTGTGCAGTGTCTCCCGTGCTGTGGCCCCTGTGCAGTGTCTCCTGTGCTGTGGCCCCCGTGTCTCCCGTGCTGTGGCCCCTGTGCTGTGTCTCCCGTGCTGTGGCCCCTGTGCTGTGTCTCCCGTGCTGTGGCCCCTGTGCTGTGTCTCCCGTGCTGTGGCCCCTGTGCTGTGGCCCCTGTGCTGTGTCTCCCGTGCTGTGGCCCCTGTGCTGTGTCTCCCGTGCTGTGGCCCCTGTGCTGTGTCTCCCGTGCTGTGGCCCCCGTGCTGTGGCCCCTGTGCTGTGTCTCCCGTGCTGTGGCCCCTGTGCAGTGTCTCCCGTGCTGTGGCCCCTGTGCAGTGTCTCCCGTGCTGTGGCCCCTGTGCTGTGTCTCCCGTGCTGTGGCCCCTGTGCTGTGTCTCCCGTGCTGTGGCCCCTGTGCTGTGGCCCCTGTGCTGTGTCTCCCGTGCTGTGGCCCCTGTGCAGTGTCTCCTGTGCTGTGGCCCCTGTGCTGTGTCTCCCGTGCTGTGTCTCCCGTGCTGTGGCCCCTGTGCAGTGTCTCCTGTGCTGTGGCCCCTGTGCTGTGTCTCCCGTGCAGTGTCTCCCGTGCTGTGGCCCCTGTGCAGTGTCTCCCGTGCTGTGGCCCCCGTGCTGTGGCCCCTGTGCTGTGGCCCCCGTGCAGTGTCTCCCGTGCTGTGGCCCCTGTGGCCCCCGCTCTTACCTCCTTGGTGCTCAGGTTGCCCCGCACATACTTGGCCGCACAGAGATGCAGGGAGCCGAGGAGGAGGAGCAGGAGGAGCCCGGGGCCCGCGGGGGGCCCCATCTCCGGAGCCGGGCTGCTGTGATGTGTCCGGGAGATGCTGCGGCGGTACCGGAGCGCGGGCACAGGACGCGGGGGCGCGCACTGCGGAGGCACGGGCTGCGCACAGCTGAGGGTCCGGTACTGACGGATCCCGAACCCTCAGTAACAGGAGGCGGAGTCCAGACCCCTCTGCCGCACACTGCGGGGTCACATGGCCGGGGGCGGGGCCTGCATTAACCCTTCCTGCACCGCATCCCACCAGAGGCAGAGAAGATGCAGGGTGAAGGGGTCTGGGTGTAGTAATAATATTCTGGGTCCTGGGGTGCAGGGGTCTGGGTGTAGGGTGGTGCTAGTAATATTATGGGTCCTGGGGTGCAGGGGTCTGGGTGTAGGGTGCTAGTAATATTGGGGGTCCTGGGGTGCAGGGGTCTGGGTGTAGGGTGGTGGTAGTAATATTATTGGTCCTGGGGGGCAGGGGTCTGGGTGTAGGGTGGTGGTAGTAATATTGGGGGTCCTGGGGTGCAGGGGTCTGGGTGTAGGGTGGTGGTAGTAATATTGGGGGTCCTGGGGTGCAGGGGTCTGGGTGTAGGGTGGTGGTAGTAATATTATTGGTCCTGGGGTGCAGGGGTCTGGATGTAGGGTGCTAGTAATATTGGGGGTCCTGGGTGCAGGGGTCTGGGTGTAGGGTGGTAGTAATATTCTGGGTCCTGGGGGGCAGGGGTCTAGGTGTAGGGTGGTGGTAGTAATATTATGGGTCCTGGGGTGCAGGGGTCTGGGTGTAGGGTGCTAGTAATATTGGGGGTCCTGGGGTGCAGGGGTCTGGGTGTAGGGTGGTGGTAGTAATATTATTGGTCCTGGGGGGCAGGGGTCTGGGTGTAGGGTGGTGGTAGTAATATTGGGGGTCCTGGGGTGCAGGGGTCTGGGTGTAGGGTGGTGGTAGTAATATTGGGGGTCCTGGGGTGCAGGGGTCTGGGTGTAGGGTGGTGGTAGTAATATTATTGGTCCTGGGGTGCAGGGGTCTGGATGTAGGGTGCTAGTAATATTGGGGGTCCTGGGTGCAGGGGTCTGGGTGTAGGGTGGTAGTAATATTCTGGGTCCTGGGGGGCAGGGGTCTAGGTGTAGGGTGGTGGTAGTAATATTATGGGTCCTGGGGTGCAGGGGTCTGGGTGTAGGGTGGTGGTAGTAATATTATTGGTCCTGGGGGGCAGGGGTCTGGGTGTAGGGTGGTGGTAGTAATATTGGGGGTCCTGGGGTGCAGGGGTCTGGGTGTAGGGTGGTGGTAGTAATATTGGGGGTCCTGGGGTGCAGGGGTCTGGGTGTAGGGTGGTGGTAGTAATATTATTGGTCCTGGGTTGCAGGGGTCTATATGTAGGGTGGTGGTAGTAATATTGGGGGTCCTGAGGTACAGGGGTCTGGGTGTAGGGTGGTGGTAGTAATATTCTGGGTCCTGGGGTGCAGGGGTCTGGGTGTAGGGTGGTGGTAGTAATATTGGGGGTCCTGGGGTGCAGGGGTCTGGGTGTAGGGTGGTGCTAGTAATATTATGGGTCCTGGGGTGCAGGGGTCTGGGTGTAGGGTGGTGGTAGTAATATTCTGGGTCCTGGGGTGCAGGGATCTGGGTGTAGGGTGGTAGTAATAATATTCTGGGTCCCGGGTTGCAGGGGTCTGGGTGTAGGGTGGTGGTAGTAATATTGGGGGTCCTGGGGTGCAGGGGTCTGGGTGTAGGGTGGTGCTAGTAATATTATGGGTCCTGGGGTGCAGGGGTCTGGGTGTAGGGTGCTAGTAATATTGGGGGTCCTGGGGTGCAGGGGTCTGGGTGTAGGGTGGTGGTAGTAATATTATTGGTCCTGGGGGGCAGGGGTCTGGGTGTAGGGTGGTGGTAGTAATATTGGGGGTCCTGGGGTGCAGGGGTCTGGGTGTAGGGTGGTGGTAGTAATATTGGGGGTCCTGGGGTGCAGGGGTCTGGGTGTAGGGTGGTGGTAGTAATATTATTGGTCCTGGGGTGCAGGGGTCTGGATGTAGGGTGCTAGTAATATTGGGGGTCCTGGGTGCAGGGGTCTGGGTGTAGGGTGGTAGTAATATTCTGGGTCCTGGGGGGCAGGGGTCTAGGTGTAGGGTGGTGGTAGTAATATTATGGGTCCTGGGGTGCAGGGGTCTGGGTGTAGGGTGCTAGTAATATTGGGGGTCCTGGGGTGCAGGGGTCTGGGTGTAGGGTGGTGGTAGTAATATTATTGGTCCTGGGGGGCAGGGGTCTGGGTGTAGGGTGGTGGTAGTAATATTGGGGGTCCTGGGGTGCAGGGGTCTGGGTGTAGGGTGGTGGTAGTAATATTGGGGGTCCTGGGGTGCAGGGGTCTGGGTGTAGGGTGGTGGTAGTAATATTATTGGTCCTGGGGTGCAGGGGTCTGGATGTAGGGTGCTAGTAATATTGGGGGTCCTGGGTGCAGGGGTCTGGGTGTAGGGTGGTAGTAATATTCTGGGTCCTGGGGGGCAGGGGTCTAGGTGTAGGGTGGTGGTAGTAATATTATGGGTCCTGGGGTGCAGGGGTCTGGGTGTAGGGTGGTGGTAGTAATATTATTGGTCCTGGGGGGCAGGGGTCTGGGTGTAGGGTGGTGGTAGTAATATTGGGGGTCCTGGGGTGCAGGGGTCTGGGTGTAGGGTGGTGGTAGTAATATTGGGGGTCCTGGGGTGCAGGGGTCTGGGTGTAGGGTGGTGGTAGTAATA
Organism: Engystomops pustulosus; assembly: GCF_040894005.1. Taxonomy (NCBI): domain Eukaryota; kingdom Metazoa; phylum Chordata; class Amphibia; order Anura; family Leptodactylidae; genus Engystomops; species Engystomops pustulosus. Next base: position 3,285,097 of record NC_092416.1, on the reverse strand, counting down.
TTATTGGTCCTGGGTTGCAGGGGTCTATATGTAGGGTGGTGGTAGTAATATTGGGGGTCCTGAGGTACAGGGGTCTGGGTGTAGGGTGGTGGTAGTAATATTCTGGGTCCTGGGGTGCAGGGGTCTGGGTGTAGGGTGGTGGTAGTAATATTGGGGGTCCTGGGGTGCAGGGGTCTGGGTGTAGGGTGGTGCTAGTAATATTATGGGTCCTGGGGTGCAGGGGTCTGGGTGTAGGGTGGTGGTAGTAATATTCTGGGTCCTGGGGTGCAGGGATCTGGGTGTAGGGTGGTAGTAATAATATTCTGGGTCCCGGGTTGCAGGGGTCTGGGTGTAGGGTGGTGGTAGTAATATTGGGGGTCCTGGGGTGCAGGGGTCTGGGTGTAGGGTGGTGCTAGTAATATTATGGGTCCTGGGGTGCAGGGGTCTGGGTGTAGGGTGCTAGTAATATTGGGGGTCCTGGGGTGCAGGGGTCTGGGTGTAGGGTGGTGGTAGTAATATTATTGGTCCTGGGGGGCAGGGGTCTGGGTGTAGGGTGGTGGTAGTAATATTGGGGGTCCTGGGGTGCAGGGGTCTGGGTGTAGGGTGGTGGTAGTAATATTGGGGGTCCTGGGGTGCAGGGGTCTGGGTGTAGGGTGGTGGTAGTAATATTATTGGTCCTGGGGTGCAGGGGTCTGGATGTAGGGTGCTAGTAATATTGGGGGTCCTGGGTGCAGGGGTCTGGGTGTAGGGTGGTAGTAATATTCTGGGTCCTGGGGGGCAGGGGTCTAGGTGTAGGGTGGTGGTAGTAATATTATGGGTCCTGGGGTGCAGGGGTCTGGGTGTAGGGTGGTGGTAGTAATATTATTGGTCCTGGGGGGCAGGGGTCTGGGTGTAGGGTGGTGGTAGTAATATTGGGGGTCCTGGGGTGCAGGGGTCTGGGTGTAGGGTGGTGGTAGTAATATTGGGGGTCCTGGGGTGCAGGGGTCTGGGTGTAGGGTGGTGGTAGTAATATTATTGGTCCTGGGTTGCAGGGGTCTATATGTAGGGTGGTGGTAGTAATATTGGGGGTCCTGAGGTACAGGGGTCTGGGTGTAGGGTGGTGGTAGTAATATTCTGGGTCCTGGGGTGCAGGGGTCTGGGTGTAGGGTGGTGGTAGTAATATTGGGGGTCCTGGGGTGCAGGGGTCTGGGTGTAGGGTGGTGCTAGTAATATTATGGGTCCTGGGGTGCAGGGGTCTGGGTGTAGGGTGGTGGTAGTAATATTCTGGGTCCTGGGGTGCAGGGATCTGGGTGTAGGGTGGTAGTAATAATATTCTGGGTCCCGGGTTGCAGGGGTCTGGGTGTAGGGTGGTGGTAGTAATATTGGGGGTCCTGGGGTGCAGGGGTCTGGGTGTAGGGTGGTGCTAGTAATATTATGGGTCCTGGGGTGCAGGGGTCTGGGTGTAGGGTGCTAGTAATATTGGGGGTCCTGGGGTGCAGGGGTCTGGGTGTAGGGTGGTGGTAGTAATATTATTGGTCCTGGGGGGCAGGGGTCTGGGTGTAGGGTGGTGGTAGTAATATTGGGGGTCCTGGGGTGCAGGGGTCTAGGTGTAGGGTGGTGGTAGTAATATTGGGGGTCCTGGGGTGCAGGGGTCTGGGTGTAGGGTGGTGCTAGTAATATTATGGGTCCTGGGGTGCAGGGGTCTGAGTGTAGGGTGGTAGTAATATTGGGGGTCCTGGGGTGCAGGGGTCTGGGTATAGGGTGGTGGTAGTAATATTGGGGGTCCTGGGGTGCAGGGGTCTGGGTGTAGGGTGGTGGTAGTAATATTCTGGGTCCTGGGGTGCAGGGGTCTGGGTGTAGGGTGGTGGTAGTAATATTGGGGGTCCTGGGGTGCAGGGGCATGGGTGTAGGGTGGTGGTAGTAATATTCTGGGTCCTGGGGTGCAGGGATCTGGGTATAGGGTGGTGGTAGTAATATTCTGGGTCCTGGGGTGCAGGGGTCTGGGTGTAGGGTGGTGGTAGTAATATTCTGGGTCCTGGGGTGCAGGGGTCTGGGTGTAGGGTGGTGGTAGTAATATTCTGGGTCCTGGGGTGCAGGGGTCTGGGTGTAGGGTGGTGGTAGTAATATTGGGGGTCCTGGGGTGCAGGGGTCTGGGTGTAGGGTGGTGGTAGTAATATTATTGGTCCTGGGGTGCAGGGGTCTGGGTGTAGGGTGGTGGTAGTAATATTCTGGGTCCTTGGGTGCAGGGGTCTGGGTGTAGGGTGCTAGTAATATTGGGGGTCCTGGGTGCAGGGGTCTGGGTGTAGGGTGGTAGTAATATTCTGGGTCCTGGGGGGCAGGGGTCTAGGTGTAGGGTGGTGGTAGTAATATTCTGGGTCCTAGGGTGCAGGGGTCTGGGTGTAGGGTGGTGGTAGTAATATTGGGGGTCCTGGGGTGCAGGGGTCTGGGTGTAGGGTGGTGGTAGTAATATTATTGGTCCTGGGGTGCAGGGGTCTGGGTGTAGGGTGGTGGTAGTAATATTATGGGTCCTGGGGTGCAGGGGTCTGGGTGTAGGGTGGTGCTAGTAATATTATGGGTCCTGGGGTGCAGGGGTCTGGGTGTAGGGTGCTAGTAATATTGGGGGTCCTGGGGTGCAGGGGTCTGGGTGTAGGGTGGTGGTAGTAATATTATTGGTCCTGGGGGGCAGGGGTCTGGGTGTAGGGTGGTGGTAGTAATATTGGGGGTCCTGGGGTGCAGGGGTCTGGGTGTAGGGTGGTGGTAGTAATATTGGGGGTCCTGGGGTGCAGGGGTCTGGGTGTAGGGTGGTGCTAGTAATATTATGGGTCCTGGGGTGCAGGGGTCTGGGTGTAGGGTGGTGGTAGTAATATTCTGGGTCCTGGGGTGCAGGGGTCTGGGTGTAGGGTGGTGGTAGTAATATTGGGGGTCCTGGGGTGCAGGGGTCTGGGTGTAGGGTGGTGGTAGTAATATTATTGGTCCTGGGGGGCAGGGGTCTGGGTGTAGGGTGGTGGTAGTAATATTATGGGTCCTGGGGTGCAGGGGTCTGGGTGTTGGGTGGTGGTAGTAATATTCTGGGTCCTGGGGGGCAGGGGTCTGGGTGTAGGGTGGTGGTAGTAATATTATTGGTCCTGGAGTGCAGGGGTCTGGGTGTAGGGTGGTGGTAGTAATATTATTGGTCCTGGGGTGCAGGGGTCTGGGTGTAGGGTGGTGGTAGTAATATTATGGGTGCAGGGGTCTGGGCATAGGGTGGTGGTAGTAATATTATTGGTCCTGAGGTACAGGGGTCTGGGCGTTGTGTGGTGGTAGTAATATTCTGGGTCCTGGGGGGCAGGGGTCTGGGTGTAGGGTGGTGGTAGTAATATTATTGGTCCTGAGGTAAAGGGGTCTGGGTGTTGTGTGGTGTTAGTAATATTCTGGGTCTGGGTGCAGGGGTCCTGGGGTATTTGGGTGCAGGAGGCTGCGGTGCTCCCTGTGTGCAGAGGACAGGGTGAGCGGCATCAGATGTCTGACGAGATCCTATTGTTAGGGGAGACACATTGATCCTGTAACCGGAGGAGACGCAGGGATATAAGGTGTCGCTCCTCCTGTACACGTCCTGTGTGTACAACCTGAGTGTGAGGGGAAACCCAACTGCGGATCTTTATATGGGCCTTCAGTCTTATAATAATCTATACTCACCCTCCCGCTCCTTCTCCCCAGCCCGTGGCTCTGTCTTCTCCTCTCCCGACCCGGGGGTGCACACTATGAGGCGGCAGTGCTATAGTGCTGGTGCGCTCCACGCGGGTACGGAGGGAAAGAGCTGGTGGTGAGGATAGAGGGTTTTCAAGAGAGGCCCTGCTGTGTATATTACATTACAGAGGGGGCCCTGCTGTGTATATTACTTTACAGACGAAGCCCTGCTGTGTATATTACATTGCAGAGTGGGGCCCTGCTGTGTATATTACATTACAGAGGGGGCTCTGCTGTGTATATTACATTACAGAGTGGGGCCCTGCTGTGTATATTACATTACAGAGGGGGCTCTGCTGTGTATATTACATTACAGAGGGGGGCCCTGCTGTGTATATTGCATTACAGAGGGGTCTCTGCTGTGTATATTGCATTACAGAAGGGGCTCTGCTGTGTATATTACATTACAGAGGGGGCCCTGTTTTATATATTATATTACAGAGGGGGCTCTTCTGTATATATTACATTACAGAGGGGGCTCTGCTGTGTATATTACATTACAGAGGGGGCTCTGCTGTGTATATTACATTACAGAGGGGGCTCTGCTGTGTATATTACATTACAGAGGGGGCTCTGCTGTGTATATTACATTACAGAGGGGGCTCTGCTGTGTATATTACATTACAGAGTGGGGCCCTGCTGTGTATATTACATTACAGAGGGGGCTCTGCTGTGTATATTACATTACAGAGGGGGGCCCTGCTGTGTATATTGCATTACAGAGGGGTCTCTGCTGTGTATATTGCATTACAGAAGGGGCTCTGCTGTGTATATTACATTACAGAGGGGGCCCTGCATTATATATTATATTACAGAGGGGGCTCTTCTGTGTATATTACATTACAGAGGGGGCTCTGCTGTGTATATTACATTACAGAGGGGGCTCTACTGTGTATATTACATTACAGAGGGGGCTCTGCTGTGTATAATACATTACAGAGGGAGAAGGGGCCCTGCTGTGTATATTACATTACAGAGGGGGCCCTGAGGTGTATATTACATTACAGAGGGGGGCCCTGATGTGTATATTACATTACAGAGGGGGACCTGCTGTGTATATTACATACATTGCAGAGGGGGCCCTGGTGTGTATACTACATTACAGAGGGGGCTCTGCTGTGTATATTACACTAATGAGGGGGCCCTGCTGTGTATATTACATAACAGAGGGGGCCCTGATGTGTATATTTTATTACAGAGGGGGCACTGCTGTGTATATTACATTACAGAGGGGGCCCTGAGGTGTATATTACATTACAGGGGGAGCCCTGCTGTGTATATTACATTACAGAGGGGGACCTGCTGTGTATATTACATACATTACAGAGGGGGACCTGATGTGTATATTACATACATTACAGAGGGGGACCTGATGTGTATATTACATTACAGAGGGGGACCTGCTGTGTATATTACATTACAGAGGGGGCTCTGCTGTGTATATTACACTAGTGAGGGGGCCCTGCTGTGTATATTACATTACAGAGGGGGCCCTGATGTGTTTCTTACATTACAGAGGGGGCTCTGCTTGGTATGTTACATTACAGAGGGGCCTCTGCTATGTATATTACATTACAAAGGTGGCTCTGCTGTGTATATTACATTACAAATGGGGCCCTGCTGTGTATATTACATTACAGAGGGGGCTCTGCTGTGTATATTGCATTACAGAGGGGGCCCTGATCTGTATATTACATTACAGGGGGGGCTCTGCTGTGTATATTACATTACAGAGGGGGCTCTGATGTGTATATTACATTACAGAGGGGGCTTTGCTGTGTATTTTACATTACAGAGGGGGCTTTGCTGTGTATATTACATTACAGAGGGGGCTCTGCTGTGTATATTACATTACAGAGGGGGCTCTGCTGTGTATATTACATTACAGAGGGGGCTCTGATGTGTATATGACATTACAGAGGGGGCTTTGCTGTGTATTTTACATTACAGAGGGGGCTTTGCTGTGTATATTACATTACAGAGGGTGCTCTGCTGTGTATATTACACTAGAGATGGGGCTCTGCTATGTATATTACATTACAGAGGGGGCTCTGCTGTGTATATTACATTAGAGAGGGGGCTCTGCTATGTGTGTTACATTACAGAGGGGGCTCTGCTGTGTGTGTTACATTACAGAGGGGGCTCTGCTGTGTATATTACATTAAAGAAGGGGCCCTGCTGTGTATATTACATTACAGAGGGGGCTCTGCTGTGTATATTACATTACAGAGGGGGCTTTGCTATGTATATTACATTACAGAGGTGGCTCTGCTGTGTATCTTACATTACAGAGGGGGCTCTGCTATGTATGTTACATTAAAGCGGGGGCCCTGATGAGTATATTATATTACAGAGGTGGCTCTGCTGTGTATATTACATTACATAGGGGAACGTGCTGTGTATGTTATGTTAAAGAGGCAGCCCTGCTGTGTATATTACATTACAGAGGGGCTCTGCTGTGTATATTACATTACAGAGGAAGCTCTGCTGTGTATATTACATTACAGAGGAAGCTCTGCTGTGTATATTACATTACACAGGGGGCCCTGATGTGTATGTTACATTACAGAGGGGGCTCTGCTGTGTATATTACATTACAGAGGGGGCTCTGCTGTGTATATTACATTACAGAGGGGGCTCTGCTGTGTATATTACATTAAAGAGGGGGCCCTGCTGTGTATATTACATTACAGAGGGGGACCTTCTGTGTATGTTACGTTAAAGAGGGAGCCCTGCTGTGTATATTACATTACAGAGGGGGCTCTGCTGTGTATATTTCATTACAGAGGTGGCTCTGCTCTGTATGTTACATTAAAGAGGGGGCCCTGATGTGTATATTACATTACAGAGGGGGCTCTGCTGTGTATTTTACATTACAGAGGGGGCCCTGCTGTGTATGTTACACTAAAGAGGAGGCCCTGCTGTGTATATTAAATTACAGAGGGGGCTCTGCTGTGTATGTTACATTAAAGAGGGGGCTCTGATGTGTATATTACATTACAGAGGCGGCTCTGCTGTGTATACTACATTAAAGAGGGGGGCCTGCTGTGTATGTTATATTAAAGAGTGGGCCCTGCTGTGTATATTACATTACAGAGGGGGCTCTGCTGTGTATATTACATTACAGAGGGGGACCTGCTGTGTAAGCTATAAGGGCGGCACGGTGGCTGAGTGAGTAGCACATCTGCCTTGCAGCACTGGGGTCCTGGGTTCGAATCCCACCCAGGTCAACATCTGCAAAGAGTTTGTATGTTCTCTCCGTGTTTGCTTGGGTTTCCTCCGGGTACTCCGGTTTCCTCCCACACTTCAAAACATACTGTTAGGTTGTTTAGATTGTGAGCCCCATGGGGACAGGGACCAATTTGACATGCCTGTGCAGCGCTGCGTAATCTGTGTGCGCTATATAAATAAAGAATTATTATTATTATTATATTAAAGAGTGGGCCCTGCTGTGTATATTACGTTAAAGAAGGGGCTCTGCTGTGTATATTACATTACAGAGGTGGCTCTGCTGTGTATATTACATTACAGAGGGGGCTCTGCTGTGTATATTACATTACAGAGGAAGCTCTGCTGTGTATATTACATTACAGAGGGGGCTATGCTATGTATGTTACATTAAAGCGGGGGCCCTGATGTGTATATTATATTACAGAGGTGGCTCTGCTGTGTATATTACATTACAAAGGGGGACGTGCTGTGTATGTTATGTTAAAGAGGCAGCCCTGCTGTGTATATTACATTACAGAGGTGGCTCTGCTGTGTATATTACATTACAGAGGAAGCTCTGCTGTGTATATTACATTGCAGAAGAAGCTCTGCTGTGTATATTACATTACAGAGGGGGCCCTGATGTGTATGTTACATTACAGAGGGGGCTCTGCTGTGTATATTACATTACAGAGGGGGCTCTGCTGTGTATATTTCATTACAGAGGTGGCTCTTCTCTGTATGTTACATTAAAGAGGGGGCCCTGATGTGTATATTACATTACAGAGGGGGCTCTGCTGTGTGTATTACATTACAGAGGAGACCTGCTGTGTATCTTATATTACGGAGGGTGATCTACTTTGTATATTACATTAAAGAGGGGACTCTGCTGTGTATTTTACATTACAGAGGGGCCCTGCTGTGTATATTAAATTACAGAGGGGGCTCTGCTGTTTATGTTACATTAAAGAGGGGGCTCTGCTGTGTATATTTCATTACAGAGGTGGCTCTGCTCTGTATGTTACATTAAAGAGGGGGCCCTGATGTGTATATTACATTACAGAGGGGGCTCTGCTGTGTATATTACATTACAGAGGAGACCTGCTTTGTATCTTATATTACGGAGGGTGATCTACTTTGTATATTACATTAAAGAGGGGACTCTGCTGTGTATTTTACATTACAGAGGGGGCCCTACTGTGTATATTACACTAAAGAGGGGGCCCTGTTGTGTATATTAAATTACAGAGGGGGCTCTGCTGTGTATGTTACATTAAAGAGGGGGCTCTGATGTGTATATTACATTACCGAGGCGCCTCTGCTGTGTATACTACAGTATACTACATTAAAGAAGGGGGCCTGCTGTGTATGTTATATTACGGAGGGTGCTCTACTTTGTATATTACATTAAAGAGGGGGCTCTGCTGTGTATTTTTCATTAGAGAGGGGGCCCTGCTGTGTATGTTACACTAAAGAGGGGGCCCTGCTGTGTATATTAAATTACAGAGGGGGCTCTGCTGTGTATGTTACATTAAAGAGGGGGCTCTGATGTGTATATTACATTACAGAGGGGGCCCTGCTGTGTATATTACATTACAGAGGGGGCTCTGCTGTGTATTTTACATTAAAGTGGGCACCCTGCTGTGTATTTTACATTACAGAGGGGGCTCTGCTGTGTATATTGCATTACAGAGGAGGCTCTGCTGTGTATATTACATTAAAAAGGGGGCTCTGCTGTGTATATTACATTAAAAAGGGGGCCCTGCTGTGTATATTAAATTACAGAGGGGGCTCTGCTATGTATATTACATTACAGAGGGGCCCTGATGTGTATGTTACATTACAGAGGGCGCTCTGCTGTGTATATTACATTACAGAGGGGGCTCTGCTGTGTATATTACATTAAAGAGGGAGTCCTGCTGTGTATATTACATTACAGAGGGGGCTCTGCTGTGTATATTTCATTACAGAGGTGGCTCTGCTCTGTATGTTACATTAAAGAGGGGGCCCTGATGTGTATATTACATTACAGAGGGGGCTCTGCTGTGTATATTACATTACAGAGGAGACCTGCTGTGTATCTTATATTACGGAGGGTGATCTACTTTGTATATTACATTAAAGAGGGGACTCTGCTGTGTATTTTACATTACAGAGGGGGCCCTGCTGTGTATGTTACACTGAAGAGGGGGCCCTGCTGTGTCTATTAAATTACAGAGGGGGCTCTGCTGTGTATGTTACATTAAAGAGGGGGCTCTTATGTGTATATTACATTACAGAGGCGGCTCTGCTGTGTGTACTACATTAAAGAGGGGGGCCTGCTGTGTATTTTATATTAAAGAGTGGACCCTGCTGTGTATATTACATTACAGAGGGGACTCTGCTGTGTATTTTACATTACAGAGGGGGCCCTGCTGTGTATATTACACTAAAGAGGGGGCCCTGTTGTGTATATTAAATTACAGAGGGGGCTCTGCTGTGTATGTTACATTAAAGAGGGGGCTCTTATGTGTATATTACATTACAGAGGCGGCTCTGCTGTGTGTGCTACATTAAAGAGGGGGGCCTGCTGTGTATGTTATATTAAAGAGTGGGCCCTGCTGTGTATATTACATTACAGAGGAAGCTCTGCTGTGTATATTACAATACAGAGGGGCCCTGATGTGTATGTTACAATACAGAGGGGGACCTGCTGTGTATATTACATTACAGAGGGGGCTCTGCTGTGTATATATTAAATTAAAGAGGGGGCCATGCTGTGTATATTACATTACAGAGGGGGACCTTCTGTGTATGTTACGTTAAAGAGGGAGCCCTGCTGTGTATATTACATTACAGAGGGGGCTCTACTGTGTATATTTCATTACAGAGGTGGCTCTGCTCTGTATGTTACATTAAAGAGGGGGCCCTGATGTGTATATTACATTACAGAGTGGGCTCTGCTGTGTATATTACATTACAGAGAGGGCTCTGCTATGTATATTACATTACAGAGGGGGTCCTACTGTGTAAGCTGTATTAAAGAGGGGGCCCTGCTGTGTATCTTATATTACAGAGGGTGCTCTACTTTGTATATTACATTAAAGAGGGGGCTCTGCTGTGTATATTACATTACAGAGGGGGCCCTGCTGTGTATATTACATTACAGAGGTGGCTCTGCTGTGTATTTTACATTAAAGTGGGCACCCTGCTGTGTATTTTACATTACAGAGGGGGCTCTGCTGTGTATATTACATTATAGAGGAGGCTCTGCTGTGTATATTACATTAAAAAGGGGGCTCTGCTGTGTATATTACATTAAAAAGGGGGCCCTGCTGTGTATATTACATTACAGAGGGGGCTCTGCTATGTATATTACATTAAAGAGGGGGCCCTGCTGTGTATATTACATTACATAGGGGGCTCTGCTATGTATACTACATTAAAGAGGGGGCCCTGCTGTGTATATTACAATAAAGATGGGGCCCTGCTGTGTATATTACATTACACTGGGGGGCTCTGCTGGGTGTATTACATTACAGAGGGGGCCCTGCTGTGTATGTTACATTAAAGAGGGGGCCCTACTATGTATATTAAATTAAAGAGGGGGCCCTGCTGTGTATATTATATTACAGAGGGGGCCCTGCTGTGTATGTTACATTAAAGCGGGGGCCCTGCTGTGTATATTAAATTAAAGAGGGGGCCCTGCTGTGTATATTATATTACAAAGGGGGCCCTGCTGTTTATATTACATTAAAGAGAGGGCCCTTCTGTGTATGTTACAGTAAAGAGGGGGCTCTGCTGTGTATATTACATTAACAAGGGGGCTCTACTATGTATATTACATTAAAGAGGTGGCTCTGCTGTGTAGATTACATTACAGAGGGGGCCCTGCTGTGTATATTACATTATAGAGGGGGCTCTGCTGTGTATGTTACATTACAGTGGGGGCTCTTCTGTGTATATTACTTGCAGAGGGGGCTCTGCTGTGTATGCTATATTAAAGAGGGGGCCCTGCTGTGTATATTACATTACAGGGGAGGCTCTGCTGTGTATATTACATTAAAAAGGGGGCCCTGATGTGTATATTATATTACAGAGGGGGCCCTCCTGTGTAATTTAGATTAAAGCGGGGGCTCTGCTGTGTATATTACATTACAGAGGGGGCTCTGCTCTGTATCTTACATTACAGAGGGGGCTCTGCTGTGTATTTTACATTACAGAGGGGGCTCTGCTGTGTATTTTGCATTACAGAGGGGGCTCTGCTGTGTATATTACATTACAGAAGGGGCCTTTCTGTGTATATTGCATTACATAGAGGGCTCTGCTGTGTATATTACATCAAAAAGGGGGCTCTGCTGTGTATATTACATTGCAGAGGGGGCTCTGCTATGTATATTACATTAAAGAGGGGGCCCAGCTGTGTATATTACAATAACAATGGGTCCCTGCTGTGTATATTACATTACAGAGGGGGCTCTGCTGTGTATATTACATTACAGAAGGGGCCCTGCTGTGTATATTACATTAAAGAGGGGGCCTGCTGTGTATATTACATTAAAGAGGGGGCTCTGCTGTGTATATTACATTACAGAGGGGGGCCTGCTGTGTAAGCTATAACAAAGAGGGGGCCCTGCTGTGTATATTACGTTAAAGAAGGGGCTCTGCTGTGCATATTACATTACAGAGGTGGCTTTGCTGTGTATATTACATTACAGAGGGGGCTCTGCTGTGAATATTACATTAAAAAGGGGACCCTGCTGTGTATATTACATTACAGAGGGGGCCCTACTGTGCAAATTACATTAAAGTGGGGACCCTGCTGTGTATTTTACATTACAGAGGGGGCTCTGCTGTGTATATTACATTACAGAGGAGGCTCTGCTGTGTATATTACATTCAAGAGGTGGCCCTGTTATGTACATTACATTACAGAGGGGGCTCTGCTATGTATATTACATTAAAGAGGGGGGCCTGCTGTGCATATTACATTACAGAGAGGGCTCTGCTGTGTATATTACATCAAAAAGGGGGCCCTGCTGTGTATATTACATTACAGAGGGGGCTCTGCTGTGTATATTACATTACAGAGGGGGCTCTGCTATGTATATTACATTAAAGAGGGGGCCCTGCTGTGTATATTACATTACAGAGAGGGCTCTGCTGTGTATATTACATCAAAAAGGGGGCCCTGCTGTGTATATTACAATACAGAGGGGGCTCTGCTATGTATATTACATTAAAGAGGGGGCCCTGCTGTGTATATTACATTACAGAGAGGGCTCTGCTGTGTATATTACATCAAAAAGGAGGCCCTGCTGTGTATATTACATTACAGAGGGGGCTCTGCTGTGTATATTACATTACAGAGGGGGCTCTGCTGTGTATATTACATTACAGAGGGGGCTCTGCTATGTATATTACATTAAAGAGGGGGCTCTGCTATGTATATTACATTAAAGAGGGGGCCCTTCTGTGTATATTACAATAAAGATGGGGCCCTTCTGTGTATATTACATTACAGAGGGGGCTCTGCTGTGTATATTAAATTACAGAGGGGTCTCTGCTGTGTCTATTACATTAAAGAGGGGGCCCTGCTGTGTATATTACATTAAAGAGGGGGCCCTGCTGTGTATATTACATTAACAAGGGGGCTCTGCTATGTATATTGCATTAAAGAGGTGGCTCTGCTGTGTAGATTACACTAAAGAGGGGGCCCTGCTGTGTATATTACATTACAGAGGGGGCCCTGCTGTGTATAATACATTCAAGAGGTGGCCCTGTTATGTACATTACATTACAGAGGGGGCTCTGCTATGTATATTACATCAAAAAGGGGGCCCTGCTGTGTATATTACATTGCAGAGGGGGCTCTGCTATGTATATTACATTAAAGAGGGGGCCCTTCTGTGTATATTACAATAAAGATGGGGCCCTTCTGTGTATATTACATTACAGAGGGGGCTCTGCTGTGTATATTACATTACAGAGGGGGCTCTGCTGTGTCTATTACATTAAAGAGGGGGCCCTGCTGTGTATATTGCATGAAAGAGGGGGCCCTGCTGTGTATATTACATTAACGAGGGGGCTCTGCTATGTATATTGCATTAAAGAGGTGGCTGTGCTGTGTAGATTACACTAAAGAGGGGGCCCTGCTGTGTATATACATTACAGAGGGGGCCCTGCTGTGTATATTACACTAAAGAGGGGGGCCTGCTGTGTATATTACATTAACGAGGGGGCTCTGCTATGTATATTGCATTAAAGAGGTGGCTCTGCTGTGTAGATTACACTAAAGAGGGGGCCCTGCTGTGTATATTACATTACAGAGGGGGCCCTGCTGTGTATAATACATTCAAGAGGTGGCCCTGTTATGTACATTACATTACAGAGGGGGCTCTGCTATGTATATTACATTAAAGAGGGGGCCCTGCTGTGTATATTACATTACAGAGAGGGCTCTGCTGTGTATATTACATCAAAAAGGGGGCCCTGCTGTGTATATTACATTGCAGAGGGGGCTCTGCTTTGTATATTACATTAAAGAGGGCGCCCTTCTGTGTATATTACAATAAAGATGGGGCCCTTCTGTGTATATTACATTACAGAGGGGGCTCTGCTGTGTATATTACATTACAGAGGGGGCTCTGCTGTGTCTATTACATTAAAGAGGGGGCCCTGCTGTGTATATTGCATTAAAGAGGGGGCCCTGCTGTGTATATTACATTAACGAGGGGGCTCTGTTATGTATATTGCATTAAAGAGGTGGCTCTGCTGTGTAGATTACACTTAGGAGGGGGCCCTGCTGTGTATATTACATTACAGAGGGGGCCCTGCTGTGTATAATACATTCAAGAGGTGGCCCTGTTATGTACATTACATTACAGAGGGGGCTCTGCTGTGTATATATTACATTAAAAAGGGGGCCCTGATGTGTATATTACATTACAGCGAGGGCCCTGCTGTGTACATTACATTAAAGAGTTAGCTCTACTGCGTCGATTACATTCAAGAGGGGGCCCTGCTGTGTACATTACATTAAAGAGGCGGCTCTGTTGTGTATATTACATTACAGAGGGGGCTCTGCTGTGTATATTACATTACAGAGGGGGCCCTGCTGCATATATTACATTAGAGAGGGGGCCCTGCTGTGTATGTTACATTACAGAGGGGGCTCTGCTGTGTACATTACATTAAAGAGGTAGCTCTACTGCGTCGATTACATTAAAGAGGGGGCTCTGTTGTGTATATTACATTACAGAGGGGGCCCCGCTGTGTATATTATATTAATGAGAGGCACTGATGTGTAGATTACATTTAGAGGACATAGAGTTTGTGCAGTATATATAGGATATATATTGGATAGAGGAGTATATGTAGAGTATATAGAGTAGCAGGTCCTAACATCCTGGCACATGTTGCTTTGGTTGCTGAAGGGGCCCTAGTCGTGTGAACAGCCCGGGGCCCACTGCCTGTACCAATTTTTCCCTTGGGTGCTGCAGGGAAAGAGCTTCTCCCATTCATCTTCAGTCCTGACAGTTGATAATTCGGTTTCCTGTGCCTCTACAATCCCCGGCCTACCCGGAGAAGCCGTACAGTCCGGAGCCGGCTTGTGCTGCAGGTCAAACTCTGTGAGGGAGGAGTCACAAAGGAGGCTAGTTACCGATATTCAAGCCAGGAAAAGGTCCTGCCTGGATAAGGTCCGGCCTGGATAAGGTCCTGCCTGGATAAGGTCCTGCCTGGATATGGTCCTGCCTGGATAAGGTCCTGCCTGGATAAGGTCCTGCCTGGATAAGGTCCTGTCTGGATAAGGTCCTGTCTGGATAAGCTCCTGTCTGGATAAGCTCCTGTCTGGATAAGGTCCTGTCTGCATAAGCTCCTGTCTGGATAAGGTCCTGCCTGGATAAGGTCCTGTCTGGATATGGTCCTGCCTGGATAAGGTCCTGCCAGTATAAGGTCCTGTCTGGATATGGTCCTGTCTGGATATGGTCCTGCCTGGATAAGGTCCTGTGAAGTCTGGTACCGGGCCTGACAAGATGAGCGACAACATCCAAAACATCAGCAAACAGGAAGATCATCAACCACAGAGAAACGTACTCCAAACCCTGACAGCAGCAGAATAGTGAGTGCAGCTCTGGGGTATAATACAGGATGTAACTCAGGATCAGTACAGGATAAGTAATGTCATGTATGTACACAGTGACTGCACCAGCAGCAGAATAGTGAGTGCAGCTCTGGAGTATAATACAGGATGTAACTCAGGGTCAGTACAGGATAAGTAATGTCATGTATGTACACAGTGACTGCACCAGCAGCAGAATAGTGAGTGCAGCTCTGGGGTATAATACAGGATGTAACTCAGGATCAGTACAGGATAAGTAATGTCATGTATGTGCACAGTGACTGCACCAGCAGCAGAATAGTGAGTGCAGCTCTGGAGTATAATACAGGATGTAACTCAGGATCAGTACAGGATAAGTAATGTCATGTATGTACACAGTGACTGCACCAGCAGCAGAATAGCTCGTGCTGACTCATTCCTCTGTGAACTGCTGACGGGTGTGGTTGTTGCTGCTGAGCTCCTGCACCACCTGGTGGAAGACCAATCCACCCAGGCCTGCTCTCTCCTCCCCAGGGAGGGAGTGGGTTTTCTGGGATGAGTGAACCAGGCAAATCCCGGGCTTCTGCCTCTCGGACCAGGCCGGCGGGGGGCAGGAAAAGCCAGATACCGGCCAACATGGAGGGGGTGAGAAGATCTGCCCGAACCCAAGGACGCAGCGATGTGACCTCGGCTGCTACCCCCAAGACCCAGGGAAGCCGCAAGGTCTCCGGTTCACAGAAGATCAAGGCAAGTAACATCAGCCTGAGTGCTCCTCCTGGAAAGCTGAGTGACTGTGCGGGAAAGTTGGGTGGTTCAGCTGGAAAGCTGGGTGCTCACGGAGGTGTGCAAAAAGCATGGGGACACCTAAAGGCCCGGGAGTCTGCTACCATCTATGGCTCCCGGATTGCTGAGCACCTCCGTGAGTACGAGGAAGCTGGCAAGGCGATGAATAGGCTCCAGGAGGAGATAAGGGAGACCTTGGCCCTAGCGGGGGTGGCTACACAGAAGAAAAAGTCTGATCTTCTTACCACCATAGACAGACTTAAAGCCGAGGTCACCGCTCTGCAGGAAAAACGACGGTTGATCCGGGAGCACAGCGGTCCGTTCAGGGAAAAGTTGGACAATGACGCCAGATTTGAGGAGATGCGCCAGGAGAAGCTGAGAAAGCTGAAGGGGCTTCAGATCCAGGCGGATGAAGGCGATGGCGATGATGAGGAGGATGAGGAAGACCTGCCGTGTCCGTCTGGTGGCCTGCACCAACACCAGCAGGCCTCGCACGACAGGCTGCCTGCAGAGCAAGCGCCATTACCATCAGGCTGCGGCTCTGCCAACCTGGAGGAGGAAAGTGATGACAGCAGCCAGGGGGGGGCGCTAATGGCTCAGATCCGTCAGCTTGAGTCCCCAGTTCACCTCCAAAACTTCTCCTTCGGCGATGATATGCCAGATGACGACCCAAAGAGAAAGAAGAGAGCCAAGAAGATCAAGGCGTCTCAGGAGGTGAATCTGGTGTTTCGTCCCCTCCCTGTTCCCTCCGGGCGGGCAGCAGTGCCAGCCTGTCGTGTAGGCCCCGTTGCCCAGCCCAGCACGAATCCTGCAGTGGACTCGGTGCCAGGGTGCGGGGAGAGTGCAAAGCCACGTTCCATCATGGCGCAGAGCACCAGCCTTGTTTGTAGTAGCAAGGATGGTGCAGGGAAGGCATCGGCTGAAAGGCCGGACAGTGAGGGCGATCCAGCAGGTCCTGGTACTGTGCGCTGCCCCCCAGTGGGAGGGGGGGGTGGCCCTGTGCCAGGGGCAGTGGCGGTGGCTCCTGTGGCCCCTAGCGCTGTGGCTGTTGCTTGCTCCGGTAAGCAGCGGCAGTGTGATGGGGCTGCTGGGGCTTGTAGTGCGGCGCCTCCCAAGCGTCCTGTGCAGCCTGCAGGAAAGGGTGCAGGAAAAATATTATTTTGCATTGGATCATCTGACCCTGGAGATGGTAACAAGAGACTGTCCGGACTTCATAAAGAAAAGAGACCTCATGCATCTAGCGAGCAGCGGTGCTCAAACATTAAAACAGCTGGTCAACAAGGGGTTAATGCCAATGAGGCAGAGGGCACAAGTAAGATCGGGGTTGGAGCTGCCTCTTCTCAGGCTGTATCAGCTATGGAGGTGGCTCTACCCCCAGTGTCCAGTGACGCTGAGGCAACCCCAGGTCCTCCTGGCCCAGCTGGTGTGAGTGATGCAAGGAAGCGAGGCAGTATTGTACATAGTGTGGTGAATGTTGGGGTGGTGAATGGTGCTGAGGGGGGTGATCCTGGTGTGCGTGCTGGACCATCTGCACCCCCAGTGGTGGCCGCTCCCATAAGGAGCTATGCGAGTGTCACTGCTGGGGCAAGTGGGGTTAACTCCTTGTCTCCTGGCTCTGGGAACAGCGTTTTGCAAAGGCGTCTTCTGGAGGCTCTCAGGAGAGGGGAAAAGTCAATCAATGTAGAGGGGAGAGATGTTGATCTGTCCTTCTGGACAGACAGGCATGGCCTGGCAGCCTTCCAAGAGAAAAGGGGGGGAGAGACTGTATGGTCTTTACCCACAACCGGGCCCGGAGCTGCCCGTAGGAATGTGGTTCGTCTTCGCTGGAGGGGCAGTGACGCATGCCCACCCAGGTCAAGGGTGGTGGAGCTCCTCCTGAAGATGAACTTCAGGGCTAGTGACATCTTTGCCCTGATACATCCTTATGGTACTCCGGAGTTCGATGTCAGCTTTGTTCGGCCGGAGGGCTTAGAGCTCTTCTGGTCGAATTATGAGCTGGCAAAGAACGAGCCCGCATGGCGAGACTTTGCTGTGCAAGCAGTGTCTCGCCAAAACACAGTCAAGAAGGTGACCGTTTTGACCCGTAACGAGTCACTTTCTTGCATGGACATCATGACTTGGCTCAGTCGTTATGGTGAGGTTGTACAGGTACCTCAGAAAAACCGCGATGAATTTGGCATTTGGTCTGGGGCCTGGACCTTCATGATGAAGTTGAAGTGTTCAGGCGGCACAGTCGCCCACATTCCTTCTTCAGCCTTTCTTGGGCGGGACAGAATCCTGATTTTCTACCAGGGGCAGCCGAAGGTCTGTCACAGGTGCGGTGACCCCACACACTTTAGCGCCAGCTGCCAAGTGCAGAAGTGTGCTTTGTGTGGTGGGCTAGGTCATCTCGCTGCATCCTGTAAGGACATTAGGTGTAACCTGTGTGGTGAGCTCGGTCACCCTTTCAGCCGTTGTCCTCGCTCCTTTGCCAATGCGGTTGTGACCCCAGTGGAGAAGAGCCATGAGGTTGCTTCTGCTGGGGAAGGTACCAGCAGAGGTGGAGGAGCTGAGGGGCCTGTGAAGAAAAGCAAGAAGAAGTCGCCTTCTCAGTTGAGGCGGCTTGAAGCCAGACAAAAAGGGAGAGAACTGGGGAAGCCTCAGGTTGCTGGGGTGACCCTTGGTCTTTCCTCAGAGGCTGGTCATGCTACTGAGGCCCTGAGGGATGATGAGTTGGATGAGGAGGTCAGGAGGATGGAGCGCGAGAAAGGTGCCATGTCCTCCACGTCCTCCCATTATGAGAGTATGGATGAGGATAACAGGATTTGGCTAGAAAATAAGCGCAAGCAGAAAAAGAAAAAACGCGGTGTATCTAAGGTACCTAAGGAAGGGAAAACTTCCTCCCCTCTGGTTGAGCTTTCCAACCGGTTCCTCACCCTCGATGAGATCGCCTCCTCGGAAGGGGAGGCTGAGGGTGGGGTTCTGGAGGTGGCGGCGGAGCAGCCTGCAGGGGGCGCCGAGTCTCTATCCTCTGGGGATGCTGGGTCCTCAGAGTGGGAGACTGACTGAGTCAGGAGACAAGGACGAAGGAGAGGGTGGTCCGGGTGGGTCCTTGGGGGCCAGTAATAACATGGACACCTCAATTTCGTTAAAAAGAAGTTGCCCCAATTCTGAAGGGAAAAGGCAAAAGGGTTCATCTTCAGAGGACAGTAGAGGGAAGGGAGGTAGTAAGAAAAAAGCCGTCTAACTCAATCACTCATGATGGCGGCACCCACTCCGTTGACGCTGGCGTCCATTAATGTCGCCAGCATTAAGTCTGATGCGGCTAGATTTGCGGCCTTTGATTTTCTCGGCCGCGTTGAAGCCGACATTTTATTTTTGCAGGAGACCAGGCTGCCAGATTTGGCGGCCGTGTTTAAAGCTAAGAGGGAATGGAGACACGGGCCTTCCTATTGGTCTCTTGCGGCCGAGCCGTATAGCGGAGTGGCGGTCCTTTTTACCGCACCGGTAGAATGCCGACGAGTTATTGAGTTAGAAATGGGGAGGTGCCTGATCCTGGATGTCCTCATGAAGGGACAAGAACTTCGCCTAATTAACATCTATGGTCCCCAGTCCAAGTGGGACAGAAAGTGTCTCTTTATGAGGATCAAGCCCTACCTTTTTACAAGTCGGCAGGTGGTCTTTGGAGGGGACTTCAATGCTGTCACGAGGTCCCAGGATAGGGGAGGTTCCAGAGACAAGCTGACTTATGATAGCGTCGCTCTTAATAGCATAGCTAGTGAGGCTCGCCTGGTGGATGTCCACATCCGGCACACCCCAGGCCACGCGGGGTTCACCTATTATAGGGGTAGCTGCAGGTCTAGAATAGACAGGTTTTATTTAAAGGAGGAAGCCATCTCTTCAGCAGTGTCCGTTGTTGAGGTGGAGTTCTCCGATCACTGTTTAATTTTGTTTTCTCTGAATGTTACAGAGACCCCCCAGGATGGGAAGAGGCTATCTCCAGAGTGAAATCCTTGCTGAAGAGGTGTCAGTACGATAGACACGCATCTTTGGTTTTTGAGAGGGATTACGGGAAATACCGCTCGCCCGACCCTTACAGAAACTGCAAGATGTCAGTGAATGGTAAAGTTGTCACGGGACTGGTTGACAGTACGGGATCCCTGAAAAGGTCCAGATCAGGGATTCTGGAGGTCGTCAGATCCTTCTACTCACACCTCTTGGGCAGGAAGGATCTAGATCGGGATGTGATGTCGGCTTTCCTGGCAGAAACTGTCCCTGAGCCAGGAGTAGACCCCTCTCTTGATGTTTTGACAGAGCTGATCAGGGAAGAGGAAGTCAGCCGGGCGATTGAAGGGCTCGCCCTCAAGAAATCGCCAGGTCCGGATGGCTTAACATCTGAGTTTTATAAGACCTTTAAGGACGCCTTGGTTCCCCTCTTGACTGAGGTATTCAATGAGTGTCTTTCCTCGGGCGCTCTGCCGAAGTCAATGAGGAGGTCTGCCCTGATCATCCTGTCAAAGGGTAAGGACCGATCTCGTATTGAGAACTGGCGTCCCATAGCGCTTCTCAATACGGACAGAAAGGTTTTGGCAAAGGTGCTGTTTAATCGGCTGGTGCAGTTTGCACCCCGGCTCCTTTCGGGGACCCAGCACTGCTCTGTTCCAGGCCGCAGTACATTTAGTGCTGTGCTCTGTGTCCGGGAGGCAGTGGAGCAGGGCAGGGCTGGTAACTGGAAGGGGTACTTGCTGTCCTTGGATCAGGCAAAAGCGTTTGATCGGGTTAACCACGAGTACCTCTGGTCTGTCCTTCTGAGGTATGGCCTGCCGGGGGAGTTTGTCAATTGGCTGAAAGTTTTGTACGCAGGGGCAGAGAGTTTCCCGCTTGTGAACGGTTGGATTGGCCGCCCTTTTGAGGTCGGGTCTGGTGTTCGCCAGGGTTGTCCTCTGAGCCCACTTTTATACGTGTTCGCGATTGACCCATTCCTTAGGAGGGTTGATCGTGGGCCGTTGGTGGGAGTCGGGATGGACCAGGCGGCACCGGAAGCCACTCTAAGGGTGGTAGCGTATGCTGATGATGTCACCGTTTTTGTGTCCTCGAGAGGGGAGGCGCAATGGGTGATGTCAGAGGTTGACCGCTACTCAGAGGCTTCTGGGTCCAAGATCAACCGGGATAAGTGTGAGAGTCTCTGGCTGGGAGAGGGGGATCCAGGCTTTGATCTCCCGGACACTCTTCCAGGGCCCCAGGACTCTGCCAAAGTTCTAGGCATCGAATTTGGCCAGGGGGATTACCCCATGCAAAACTGGGACGGCAGGCTTAAGATCGCCGCTCAGAGGGTGGACCAGTGGAAGGGTTGGTCTTTGACCCTCAGGGAAAGGGTGAACTTGATTAAAACTTACCTGCTCCCATTGCTGATATATCTGGGCAGTGTGTGCATGTTGCCAGAGCCCCTCTGGACTCGGGTCTACAGTCTGTTCTTCCAGCTGTTATGGGGGAATAGGCTGAACCTTATCAAGAGGGAGGTTACTTACCGCACGAGGAGACAAGGAGGGTTGTGTATGGTCAACCCTGTGGTGTTCCTAGTGAATACCTTTCTTAAGATCAATGTTGCAAACCTCTGGAAAGAGAGGGCTCCTCCGTGGGTATACTCCTGCAGGGGATGGGCTCCTCCGTGGGTATACTCCTGCAGGGGATGGTTTCGGCCTTTCTTCCAGGAATGGGAGACAGGAGGACAAGTGAAGGATCTTCGTACACCGCATGGGCATCTTCCGGCTTACGCTACCCCGGTTCTGAAGGTGATTCGCCGGTGGGGTCTGGGAATGTGGGAGATCAGGACTTTGTCGAGGAAACTCCTTGACAGGAGGGTTCTGTTTGCCCGTTTCCAGAAGCCTCTGGCCCTCAGGGATTGCCCAAGTCGGGATCTTGGGGTGGGTTTAGGTCTTTTGAATTCCATCAGGATCCCCTTGAAGTTTTGGGACTTGGCTTGGTGCTGCTTCCATGGAAAGCTGTGTGTGAGGGACAATCTGAAGTGTAGGAGCTCTGAGGAAAGGAGTTGTCCCCGGGAGGAGTGCGGTGGTCTGCTGGAGAGCATGGACCACTTCCTGCTTCAGTGCCCCTTTAACACAGAGGTGTACAACCGGGTGGGCGCTTCCATCCATTGGCCCGAGTTGGCCGGTCTCTCCTATGCGGAGTGGGCCTATGGAGCATTCAGAGGCCTGGGTGGCCGGGACCGCTGCACGTTATTCCTAGTTAGCCTAGTGGTCAGGTACCACACGTGGAACGCACGGTGCTTAGTGTCGACGCAGCGTAAAATCCTCCCGGTGGATGAGGTGGTTAGGAACATTCTGGGTGACCTGGTGAAGGTGCGCTCTCTGGAGTATGAGAGGCTGGGCACGGGGAGGGCCTCTCTCCTTAGTGCCCCTTAGTCTGTCCTCTCCCCTCCTGGTGAAGGTGCGCTCTCTGGAGTATGAGAGGCGGGGCACGGGGAGGGCCTCTCTCCTTTGGAGGGGGTTCTCCTTTAGTGTCCCTTAGTCTGTCATCTCCGCTCCTGGTGTTGGGCTGAAGCTGACACTGTAGATTTTTGTTTTGTATCTGAGGTTATAGTGATGTAGGGGCTTGCAGGCACCGAACCTGGGCTTTATGTGGTTTGGATTTGTTATGTTGATTTGTTTAATGTGTTTGTATCTTGTGTACAGTGTGATATAGTTATATGTAGTTATAGTTCTTGTGTGTGTATATAGGTTGGTTGGTTTTGGGGTGTTGGTGTTAGGTTGGGAGGGGGGTGGACGGGACTTGGACTGTACGATCCTGGGCACTGGTCTGGACTATATAACGCGAACTTTGGACGTTAGACCAGTGTCTGGGGGGGAGGGTGATGGGCGTGGGATTTAGTTAGCTATATTTAATGTTATTAATGTTATTTCAGTTATATTCATTGTTATTTCTGTGTTTATTTCTTGTTCGTTTATGTGTATTTTGCTGTGTATTTCAAAAAAAAAAAAAAAAAAAAAAAAAATTAGGTGGTGAGATTGGGTGATGGTTTTGTTTGTTCTTATGCTGAGTGTGTGGTGTGTGTGTGGCTGGGCCAGGAGATTTCCGTAAGACTCTTTTAGTTTGTATTATTGTTTTGTTATTATTATTATTGTTTTATTTTGCCAGAAGTTATGGCTTGATTTATGTTTATGGTTGTAATGTTTTTCATTTTTATATAAAATAAAAGATTTACAGGATGTAACTCAGGATCAGTACAGGATAAGTAATGTCATGTATGTACACAGTGACTGCACCAGCAGCAGAATAGTGAGTGCAGCTCTGGGGTATAATACAGGATGTAACTCAGGATCAGTACAGGATAAGTAATGTCATGTATGTACACAGTGACTGCACCAGCAGCAGAATAGTGAGTGCAGCTCTGGGGTATAATACAGGATGTAACTCAGGATCAGTACAGGATAAGTAATGTCATGTATGTACAGTGACTGCACCAGCAGCAGAATAGTGAGTGCAGCTCTGGGGTATAATACAGGATGTAACTCAGGATCAGTACAGGATAAGTAATGTCATGTATGTACACAGTGACTGCACCAGCAGCAGAATAGTGAGTGCAGCTCTGGGGTATAATACAGGATGTAACTCAGGATCAGTACAGGATAAGTAATGTCATGTATGTACACAGTGACTGCACCAGCAGCAGAATAGTGAGTGCAGCTCTGGAGTATAATACAGGATGTAACTCAGGATCAGTACAGGATAAGTAATGTCATGTATGTACACAGTGACTGCACCAGCAGCAGAATAGTGAGTGCAACTCTGGAGTATAATACAGGATGTAACTCAGGATCAGTACAGGATAAGTAATGTCATGTATGTACACAGTGACTGCACCAGCAGCAGAATAGTGAGTGCAGCTCTGGGGTATAATACAGGATGTAACTCAGGATCAGTACAGGATAAGTAATGTCATGTATGTACACAGTGACTGCACCAGCAGCAGAATAGTGAGTGCAGCTCTGGAGTATAATACAGGATGTAACTCAGGATCAGTAGAGGATAAGTAATGTCATGTATGTACACAGTGACTGCACCAGCAGCAGAATAGTGAGTGCAGCTCTGGGGTATAATACAGGATGTAACTCAGGATCAGTACAGGATAAGTCATGTCATGTATGTACACAGTGACTGCACCAGCAGCAGAATAGTGAGTGCAGCTCTGGGGTATAATACAGGATGTAACTCAGGATCAGTACAGGATAAGTAATGTCATGTATGTACACAGTGACTGCACCAGCAGCAGAATAGTGAGTGCAGCTCTGGGGTATAATACAGGATGTAACTCAGGATCAGTACAGGATAAGTAATGTCATGTATGTACACAGTGACTGCACCAGCAGCAGAATAGTGAGTGCAGCTCTGGGGTATAATACAGGATGTAACTCAGGATCAGTACAGGATAAGTAATGTCATGTATGTACACAGTGACTGCACCAGCAGCAGAATAGTGAGTGCAGCTCTGGGGTATAATACAGGATGTAACTCAGGATCAGTACAGGATAAGTAATGTCATGTATGTACACAGTGACTGCACCAGCAGCAGAATAGTGAGTGCAGCTCTGGAGTATAATACAGGATGTAACTCAGGATCAGTACAGGATAAGTAATGTCATGTATGTACACAGTGACTGCACCAGCAGCAGAATAGTGAGTGCAACTCTGGAGTATAATACAGGATGTAACTCAGGATCAGTACAGGATAAGTAATGTCATGTATGTACACAGTGACTGCACCAGCAGCAGAATAGTGAGTGCAGCTCTGGGGTATAATACAGGATGTAACTCAGGATCAGTACAGGATAAGTAATGTCATGTATGTACACAGTGACTGCACCAGCAGCAGAATAGTGAGTGCAGCTCTGGGGTATAATACAGGATGTAACTCAGGATCAGTACAGGATAAGTAATGTCATGTATGTACAGTGACTGCACCAGCAGCAGAATAGTGAGTGCAGCTCTGGGGTATAATACAGGATGTAACTCAGGATCAGTACAGGATAAGTAATGTCATGTATGTACACAGTGACTGCACCAGCAGCAGAATAGTGAGTGCAGCTCTGGGGTATAATACAGGATGTAACTCAGGATCAGTACAGGATAAGTAATGTCATGTATGTACACAGTGACTGCACCAGCAGCAGAATAGTGAGTGCAGCTCTGGAGTATAATACAGGATGTAACTCAGGATCAGTACAGGATAAGTAATGTCATGTATGTACACAGTGACTGCACCAGCAGCAGAATAGTGAGTGCAACTCTGGAGTATAATACAGGATGTAACTCAGGATCAGTACAGGATAAGTAATGTCATGTATGTACACAGTGACTGCACCAGCAGCAGAATAGTGAGTGCAGCTCTGGGGTATAATACAGGATGTAACTCAGGATCAGTACAGGATAAGTAATGTCATGTATGTACACAGTGACTGCACCAGCAGCAGAATAGTGAGTGCAGCTCTGGAGTATAATACAGGATGTAACTCAGGATCAGTAGAGGATAAGTAATGTCATGTATGTACACAGTGACTGCACCAGCAGCAGAATAGTGAGTGCAGCTCTGGGGTATAATACAGGATGTAACTCAGGATCAGTACAGGATAAGTCATGTAATGTATGTACACAGTGACTGCACCAGCAGCAGAATAGTGAGTGCAGCTCTGGGGTATAATACAGGATGTAACTCAGGATCAGTACAGGATAAGTAATGTCATGTATGTACACAGTGACTGCACCAGCAGCAGAATAGTGAGTGCAGCTCTGGGGTATAATACAGGATGTAACTCAGGATCAGTACAGGATAAGTAATGTCATGTATGTACACAGTGACTGCACCAGCAGCAGAATAGTGAGTGCAGCTCTGGGGTATAATACAGGATGTAACTCAGGATCAGTACAGGATAAGTAATGTCATGTATGTACACAGTGACTGCACCAGCAGCAGAATAGTGAGTGCAGCTCTGGGGTATAATACAGGATGTAACTCAGGATCAGTACAGGATAAGTAATGTCATGTATGTACACAGTGACTGCACCAGCAGCAGAATAGTGAGTGCAGCTCTGGAGTATAATACAGGATGTAACTCAGGATCAGTACAGGATAAGTAATGTCATGTATGTACACAGTGACTGCACCAGCAGCAGAATAGTGAGTGCAACTCTGGAGTATAATACAGGATGTAACTCAGGATCAGTACAGGATAAGTAATGTCATGTATGTACACAGTGACTGCATCAGCAGCAGAATAGTGAGTGCAGCTCTGGGGTATAATACAGGATGTAACTCAGGATCAGTACAGGATAAGTAATGTCATGTATGTACACAGTGACTGCACCAGCAGCAGAATAGTGAGTGCAGCTCTGGAGTATAATACAGGATGTAACTCAGGATCAGTAGAGGATAAGTAATGTCATGTATGTACACAGTGACTGCACCAGCAGCAGAATAGTGAGTGCAGCTCTGGGGTATAATACAGGATGTAACTCAGGATCAGTACAGGATAAGTCATGTCATGTATGTACACAGTGACTGCACCAGCAGCAGAATAGTGAGTGCAGCTCTGGGGTATAATACAGGATGTAACTCAGGATCAGTACAGGATAAGTAATGTCATGTATGTACACAGTGACTGCACCAGCAGCAGAATAGTGAGTGCAGCTCTGGGGTATAATACAGGATGTAACTCAGGATCAGTACAGGATAAGTAATGTCATGTATGTACACAGTGACTGCACCAGCAGCAGAATAGTGAGTGCAGCTCTGGAGTATAATACAGGATGTAACTCAGGATCAGTACAGGATAAGTAATGTCATGTATGTACACAGTGACTGCACCAGCAGCAGAATAGTGAGTGCAACTCTGGAGTATAATACAGGATGTAACTCAGGATCAGTACAGGATAAGTAATGTCATGTATGTACACAGTGACTGCACCAGCAGCAGAATAGTGAGTGCAGCTCTGGGGTATAATACAGGATGTAACTCAGGATCAGTACAGGATAAGTAATGTCATGTATGTACACAGTGACTGCACCAGCAGCAGAATAGTGAGTGCAGCTCTGGAGTATAATACAGGATGTAACTCAGGATCAGTAGAGGATAAGTAATGTCATGTATGTACACAGTGACTGCACCAGCAGCAGAATAGTGAGTGCAGCTCTGGGGTATAATACAGGATGTAACTCAGGATCAGTACAGGATAAGTCATGTCATGTATGTACACAGTGACTGCACCAGCAGCAGAATAGTGAGTGCAGCTCTGGGGTATAATACAGGATGTAACTCAGGATCAGTACAGGATAAGTAATGTCATGTATGTACACAGTGACTGCACCAGCAGCAGAATAGTGAGTGCAGCTCTGGGGTATAATACAGGATGTAACTCAGGATCAGTACAGGATAAGTAATGTCATGTATGTACACAGTGACTGCACCAGCAGCAGAATAGTGAGTGCAGCTCTGGGGTATAATACAGGATGTAACTCAGGATCAGTACAGGATAAGTAATGTCATGTATGTACACAGTGACTGCACCAGCAGCAGAATAGTGAGTGCAGCTCTGGGGTATAATACAGGATGTAACTCAGGATCAGTACAGGATAAGTAATGTCATGTATGTACACAGTGACTGCACCAGCAGCAGAATAGTGAGTGCAGCTCTGGAGTATAATACAGGATGTAACTCAGGATCAGTACAGGATAAGTAATGTCATGTATGTACACAGTGACTGCACCAGCAGCAGAATAGTGAGTGCAACTCTGGAGTATAATACAGGATGTAACTCAGGATCAGTACAGGATAAGTAATGTCATGTATGTACACAGTGACTGCACCAGCAGCAGAATAGTGAGTGCAGCTCTGGGGTATAATACAGGATGTAACTCAGGATCAGTACAGGATAAGTAATGTCATGTATGTACACAGTGACTGCACCAGCAGCAGAATAGTGCGTGCAATCTCATTCTGCTGTGTGCTACTGAAGGGTGTGGTTGTGTGCTGCTGAGCTCCTGCACCACCTGGTGGAAGACCAATCCACCCAGGCCTGCTCTCTCCTCCCCAGGGAGGGAGTGGGTTTTCTGGGATGAGTGAACCAGGCAAATCCCGGGCTTCTGCCTCTCGGACTAGGCCGGCGGGGGGCAGGAAAAGCCAGATACCGGCCAACATGGAGGGGGTGAGAAGATCTGCCCGAACCCAAGGACGCAGCGATGTGACCTCGGCTGCCACCCCCAAGACCCAGGGAAGCCGCAAGGTCTCCGGTTCACAGAAGATCAAGGCAAGTAACATCAGCCTGAGTGCTCCTCCTGGAAAGCTGAGTGACTGTGCGGGAAAGTTGGGTGGTTCAGCTGGAAAGCTGGGTGCTCACGGAGGTGTGCAAAAAGCATGGGGACATCTAAAGGCCCGGGAGTCTGCTTCCATCTATGGCTCCCGGATTGCTGAGCACCTCCGTGAGTACGAGGAAGCTGGCAAGGCGCTGAATAGGCTCCAGGAGGAGATACGTGAGACCTTGGCCCTAGCGGGGGTGGCTACACAGAAGAAAAAGTCTGATCTTCTTAACACCATTGACAGACTTAAAGCCGAGGTCACCGCTCTGCAGGAAAAACGACGGTTGATCCGGGAGCACAGCGGTCCGTTCAGGGAAAAGTTGGAGAACGACGCAAGATTTGATGACATGCGCCAGGAGCAGCTGAGAAAGCTGAAGGGGCTTCAGATCCAGGCGGATGAAGGCGATGGCGATGATGAGGAGGATGAGGAAGACCTGCCGTGTCCGTCTGGTGGCCTGCACCAACACCAGCAGGCCTCGCACGACAGGCTGCCTGCAGAGCAAGCGCCATTACCATCAGGCTGCGGCTCTGCCAACCTGGAGGAGGAAAGTGATGACAGCGGCCAGGGGGGGGCGCTAATGGCTCAGATCCGTCAGCTTGAGTCCCCAGTTCACCTCCAGAACTTCTCCTTCGGCGATGATATGCCAGATGATGACCTAAAGAGAAAGAAGAGAGCCAGGAAGATCAAGGCGTCTCAGGAGGTGAATCTGGTGTTTCGTCCCCTCCCTGTTCCCTCCGGGCAGGCAGCAGTGCCAGCCTGTCGTGTAGGCCCCGTTACCCAGCCCAGCACGAATCCTGCAGTGGACTCGGTGCCAGGGTGCGGGGAGATTGCAAAGCCACGTTCCATCATGGCGCAGAGCACCAGCCTTGTTTGCAGTAGCAAGGATGGTGCAGGGAAGGCATCGGCCGAAAGGCCGGACAGTGAGGGCGATCCAGCAGGTCCTGGTACTGTGCGCTGCCCCCCAGTGGGAGGGGGGGGTGGCCCGGTGCCAGGGGCAGTGGCGGTGGCTCCTGTGGCCCCTAGCGCTGTGGCTGCATCTAGCTCCGGTGGGCAGCGGCAGTGTGATGGGGCTGCTGGGGCTTGTGGTGCGGCGCCTCCCAAGCGTCCTGTGCAGCCTGTGGGAAAGGGCGCAGGAAAAGTTTTATTTTGTATCGGTGCATCTGACCCTGGAGATGACCATAAGAGACTGTCCGGAGTCAATAAGGACAAGCGGCCTCTTTCATCCAGCGAGCAGCGATGCTCAAACCTTAGAAAAACTGTGGGACAACAAGGGGTTAATGCCAATGAGGCAGAGGGCACAAGTAAGATCGGGGTTGGAGCTGCCTCTTCTCAGGCTGTATCAGCTATGGAGGTGGCTCTACCCCCAGTGCCCAGTGACGCCGAGGCAACCCCAGGTCCTCCTGGCCCAGCTGGTGTGAGTGATGCAAGGAAGCGAGGCAGTGATGCAAGGAAGCGAGGCAGTAATGTACATAGTGTGGTGAATGTGGGGGTTGTGAATGGTGCTGAGGGGGGTGATCCTGTTGTGCGTGCTGGACCTTCTGCACCCCCAGTGGTGGCCGCTCCTATAAGGAGCTATGCGAGTGTCACCGCTGGGGCAAGTGGGGTTAACTCCTTGTCTCCTGACTCTGGGAATAGCGTTTTGCAAAGGCGTCTTCTGGAGGCTCTCAGGAGAGGGGAAAAGTCAATCACTGTAGAGGGGAGAGAGGTTGATCTGTCCTTCTGGACAGACAGGCATGGCCTGGCAGCCTTCCAAGAGAAAAGGGGGGGAGAGACTGTATGGTCTTTACCCACAACCGGGCCCGGAGCTGCCCGTAGGAATGTGGTTCGTCTTCGCTGGAGGGGCAGTGACGCATGCCCACCCAGGTCAAGGGTGGTGGAGCTCCTCCTGAAGATGAACTTCAGGGCTAGTGACATCTTTGCCCTGATACATCCTTATGGTACTCCGGAGTTCGATGTCAGCTTTGTTCGGCCGGAGGGCTTAGAGCTCTTCTGGTCGAATTATGAGCTGGCAAAGAACGAGCCCGCATGGCGAGACTTTGCTGTGCAAGCAGTGTCTCGCCAAAACACAGTCAAGAAGGTGACCGTTTTGACCCGTAACGAGTCACTTTCTTGCATGGACATCATGACTTGGCTGAGTCGTTATGGCGAAGTAGTTCAGGTACCTCAGAAAAACCGCGATGAATTTGGCATTTGGTCTGGGGCCTGGACCTTCATGATGAAGTTGAAGTGTTCAGGCGGCACAGTCGCCCACATTCCTTCTTCAGCCTTTCTTGGGCGGGACAGAATCCTGATTTTCTACCAGGGGCAGCCGAAGGTCTGTCACAGGTGCGGTGACCCCACACACTTTAGCGCCAGCTGCCAAGTGCAGAAGTGCGCTTTGTGTGGTGGGCTAGGTCATCTCGCTGCATCCTGTAAGGACATTAGGTGTAACCTGTGTGGTGAGCTCGGTCACCCTTTCAGCCGTTGTCCTCGCTCCTTTGCCAATGCGGTTGTGACCCCAGTGGAGGAGAGCCATGAGGTTGCTTCTGCTGGGGAGGGTACCAGCAGAGGTGGAGGAGCTGAGGGGCCTGTGAAGAAAAGTAAGAATAAGTCACCTTCTCAGTTGAGGCGGCTTGAAGCCAGACAAAAAGGGAGAGAACTGGGGAAGCCTCAGGTTCCTGGGGTGACCCTTGGTCCTTCCTCAGAGGCTGGTCATGCTACTGAGGCCCTGAGGGATGATGAGTTGGATGAGGAGGTCAGGAGGATGGAGCGCGAGAAAGGTGCCATGTCCTCCACGTCCTCCCATTATGAGAGTATGGATGAGGATAACAGGATTTGGCTAGAAAATAAGCGCAAGCAGAAAAAGAAAAAGCGCGGCGTATCTAAGGTACCTAAGGAAGGGAAAACTTCCTCCCCTCTGGTTGAGCTTTCCAACCAGTTCCTCACCCTCGATGAGATCGCCTCCTCGGAAGGAGAGGCTGAGGGTGGGGTTCTGGAGGTGGCGGCGGAGCAGCCTGCAGGGGGCGCCGAGTCTCTATCCTCTGGGGAAGCCGGGTCCTCAGAGTGGGAGACTGACTCAGAGTCAGGAGACAAGGACGAAGGAGAGGGTGGTCCGGGTGGGTCCTTGGGGGCCAGTAATAACATGGACACCTCGATTTCGTTAAAGAGAAGTTGCCCCAATTCTGAAGGGAAAAGGGAAAAGGGATCATCCTCAGAGGAGAGTAGAGGGAAGGGAGGTAGTAAGAAAAAAGCCGTCTAACTCAATCACTCATGATGGCGGCACCCACTCCGTTGACACTGGCGTCCATTAATGTCGCCAGCATTAAGTCTGATGCGGCTAGATTTGCGGCCTTTGATTTTCTCGGCCGTGTTGAAGCCGACATTTTATTTTTGCAGGAGACCAGGCTGCCAGATTTGGCGGCCGTGTTTAAAGCTAAGAGGGAATGGAGACACGGGCCTTCCTATTGGTCTCTTGCGGCCGAGCCGTATAGCGGAGTGGCGGTCCTTTTTACCGCACCGGTAGAATGCCGACGAGTTATTGAGTTAGAAATGGGGAGGTGCCTGATCCTGGATGTCCTCATGAAGGGACAAGAACTTCGTCTTATTAACATCTATGGTCCCCAGTCCAAGTGGGACAGGAAGTGTCTCTTTATGAGGATCAAGCCCTACCTTTTTACAAGTCGGCAGGTGGTCTTTGGAGGGGACTTCAATGCTGTCACGAGGTCCCAAGATAGGGGAGGTTCCAGAGACAAGCTGACTTATGATAGCGTCGCTCTTAATAGCATAGCCAGTGAAGCTCGCCTGGTGGATGTCCACATCCGGCACACCCCAGGCCACGCGGGGTTCACCTATTATAGGGGTAGCTGCAGGTCTAGAATAGACAGGTTTTATTTAAAGGAGGAAGCCATCTCTTCAGCAGTGTCCGTTGTTGAGGTGGAGTTCTCCGACCACTGTTTAATTTTGTTTTCTCTGAATGTTACAGAGACCCCCCGGATGGGAAGAGGCTACTGGAAGCTCAATTCGTCTCTCCTGGAAGAAGCAGAGATCAGACAATCCTTTGAGGACTTTCTTCAGAGCCAGGTACCATTGCTGGGCCTTTGTAGCAGTAAGTCAGAGTGGTGGGAGATGCTCAAGAAAAGGGTGGCGAGATTCTTCCGGCAGCTCTCGAGCCTCAGGAGCCTGGACAGGTACCGCCTGTATCAGGGCCTGAGGAGGAAACTCGAGCATCTCGTCTCGACTGGAGGTAGTCGTGAGGACATCTCCAGAGTGAAATCCTTGCTGAAGAGGTGTCAGTACGATAGACACGCATCTTTGGTTTTTGAGAGGGATTACGGGAAATACCGCTCGCCCGACCCTTACAGAAACTGCAAGATGTCAGTGAATGGTAAAGTTGTCACAGGACTGGTTGACAGTACGGGATCCCTGAAAAGGTCCAGATCAGGGATTCTGGAGGTCGTCAGATCCTTCTACTCGCACCTCTTGGGCAGGAAGGATCTAGATCGGGATGTGATGTCGGCTTTCCTGGCTGAAACTGTCCCTGAGCCAGGAGTAGACCCCTCTCTTGATGTTTTGACAGAGATGATTAGGGAAGAGGAAGTCAGCCGGGCGATTGAAGGGCTCGCCCTCAAGAAATCGCCGGGTCCGGATGGCTTAACATCCGAGTTTTATAAGACCTTTAAGGACGCCTTGGTTCCCCTCTTGACTGAGGTATTCAATGAGTGTCTTTCCTCGGGCGCTCTGCCGAAGTCAATGAGGAGGTCTGCCCTGATCATCCTGTCAAAGGGTAAGGACCGATCTCGTATTGAGAACTGGCGTCCCATAGCGCTTCTCAATACGGACAGAAAGGTTTTGGCAAAGGTGCTGTTTAATCGGCTGGTGCAGTTTGCACCCCGGCTCCTTTCGGGGACCCAGCACTGCTCTGTTCCAGGCCGCAGTACATTTAGTGCTGTGCTTTGTGTCCGGGAGGCAGTGGAGCAGGGCAGGGCTGGTAACTGGAAGGGGTACTTGCTGTCCTTGGATCAGGCAAAAGCGTTTGATCGGGTTAACCACGAGTACCTCTGGTCTGTCCTTCTGAGGTATGGCCTGCCGGGTGGGTTTGTCAATTGGCTGAAAGTTTTGTACGCAGGGGCAGAGAGTTTCCCGCTTGTGAACGGTTGGATTGGCCGCTCTTTTGAGGTTGGGTCTGGTGTTCGCCAGGGTTGTCCTCTGAGCCCACTACTGTACGTGTTCGCGATTGACCCATTCCTTAGGAGGGTTGATCGTGGGCCGTTGGTGGGAGTCGGGATGGACCGGGCAGCACCGGAAGCCACTCTAAGGGTGGTAGCGTATGCCGATGACGTCACTGTTTTTGTGTCCTCGAGAGGGGAGGCGCAATGGGTGATGTCAGAAGTTGACCGCTACTCAGAGGCTTCTGGGTCCAAGATCAACCGGGATAAGTGTGAGAGTCTCTGGCTGGGAGAGGGAGGTCCAGGCTTTGATCTCCCGGACACTCTTCCAGGGCCCCAAGACTCTGCCAATGTTCTCGGCATCGAATTTGGCCAGGGGGATTACCCCATGCAAAACTGGGACGGCAGGCTTAAGATCGCCGCTCAGAGGGTGGACCAGTGGAAGGGTTGGTCTTTGACCCTCAGAGAAAGGGTTAATCTGATCAAAACTTACCTGCTCCCATTGCTGATATATCTGGGCAGTGTGTGCATGTTGCCAGAACCCCTCTGGACTCGGGTCTACAGTCTGTTCTTCCAGCTGTTATGGGGGAATAGGCTGAACCTTATCAAGAGGGAGGTTACTTACCGCACGAGGAGACAAGGAGGGTTGTGTATGGTCAACCCTGTGGTGTTCCTAGTGAATACCTTTCTTAAGATCAATGT
The DNA here is from genome assembly GCF_040894005.1 of Engystomops pustulosus. Classification (NCBI taxonomy): domain Eukaryota; kingdom Metazoa; phylum Chordata; class Amphibia; order Anura; family Leptodactylidae; genus Engystomops; species Engystomops pustulosus. The sequence continues at coordinate 3,251,146 of NC_092416.1, read as the reverse complement.
TGCAAACCTCTGGAAAGAGAGGGCTCCTCCGTGGGTATACTCCTGCAGGGGATGGTTTCGGCCTTTCTTCCAGGAATGGGAGACAGGAGGGCGAGTGAAGGATCTCCGTACACCGCATGGGCATCTTCCGGCTTACGCTACCCCGGTTCTGAAGGTGATTCGCCGGTGGGGTCTGGGAATGTGGGAGATCAGGACCATGTCGAGGAAACTCCTTGACAAGAGGGTTCTGTTGACCCATTTCCAGAAGCCTCTGGCCCTCAGGGATTGCCCAAGTCGGGATCTGGGGGTGGGTTTGAGTTTATTGAATTCTATCCGGATCCCCTTGAAGTTTTGGGACTTGGCTTGGCGCTGCTTCCATGGAAAGCTGTGTGTGAGGGACAATCTGAAGTGTAGGAGCTCTGAGGAAAGGGGTTGTCCCCGGGAGGAGTGCGGTGGCCTGCTGGAGTGCATGGACCACTTCCTGCTTCAGTGCCCCTTTAACACAGAGGTGTACAACCGGGTGGGCGCTTCCATCCATTGGCCCGGGTTGGCCGGTCTCTCCTATGCGGAGTGGGCCTATGGAGCATTCAGAGGCCTGGGTGGCCGGGACCGCTGCACGTTATTCCTAGTTAGTCTAGTGGTCAGGTACCACACGTGGAACGCACGGTGTTTAGTGTCGACGCAGCGTAAAATCCTCCCGGTGGATGAGGTGGTTAGGAACATTCTGGGTGACCTGGTGAAGGTGCGCTCTCTGGAGTATGAGAGGCTGGGCACGGGGAGGGCCTCTCTCCTTTGGAGGGGGTTCTCCTTTAGTGTCCCTTAGTCTGTCATCTCCGCTCCTGGTGTTGGGCTGAAGCTGACACTGTAGATTTTTGTTTTGTATCTGAGGTTATAGTGATGTAGGGCTTGCAGGCGCCGAACCTGGGCTTTATGTGGTTTTGATATATGTTGGTATGTTTAATGTGTTTGTATCTTGTGTTATATGTAGTTATAGTTCTTGTGTGTATATAGGTTGGTTGGTTTTGGGGTGTTGGTGTTAGGGTGTTAGGTTGGGAGGGGGGTGGACGGGACTTGGACTATACGATCCTGGGCACTGGTCTGGACTATATAGCGTGAACTTTGGACGTTAGACCAGTGTCTGGGGGGGGGGGGGAGGGTGATGGGCGTGGGATTTAGTTAGTTATATTTATTGTTATTTAATGTTAATGTTATTTCCGTTATATTCATTGTTATTTCTGTGTTTATTTATTGTTTATTTATTTATGTGTATTTTGCTGTGTATTTCGATATAAAAAAAAAAAAAAAAAAAAAAAATTTAGGTGGTGGGACTGGGTGAAGGTTTTGTTTGTTTTCATGCTGAGTGTGTGGTGTGTGTGTGGCTGGGCCAGGAGGTTTTGTAAGTTTATTTTCGTTTATATTTGTTCTTTTGTAATTCTTTTGCCAGAAGTTATGGCTTTATTTATGTTTATTATTGTTATGTTTTTCACTTTTATATAAAATAAAAGATTTACAGGATGTAACTCAGGATCAGTAGAGGATAAGTAATGTCATGTATGTACACAGTGACTGCACCAGCAGCAGAATAGTGAGTGCAGCTCTGGGGTATAATACAGGATGTAACTCAGGATCAGTACAGGATAAGTCATGTCATGTATGTACACAGTGACTGCACCAGCAGCAGAATAGTGAGTGCAGCTCTGGGGTATAATACAGGATGTAACTCAGGATCAGTACAGGATAAGTAATGTCATGTATGTACACAGTGACTGCACCAGCAGCAGAATAGTGAGTGCAGCTCTGGAGTATAATACAGGATGTAACTCAGGATCAGTAGAGGATAAGTAATGTCATGTATGTACACAGTGACTGCACCAGCAGCAGAATAGTGAGTGCAACTCTGGAGTATAATACAGGATGTAACTCAGGATCAGTACAGGATAAGTAATGTCATGTATGTACACAGTGACTGCACCAGCAGCAGAATAGTGAGTGCAGCTCTGGGGTATAATACAGGATGTAACTCAGGATCAGTACAGGATAAGTAATGTCATGTATGTACACAGTGACTGCACCAGCAGCAGAATAGTGAGTGCAGCTCTGGGGTATAATACAGGATGTAACTCAGGATCAGTACAGGATAAGTAATGTCATATATGTACACAGTGACTGCACCAGCAGCAGAATAGTGAGTGCATCTCTGGTGTGCCTCGTTACCTCGTTAGCTGTCTGTTGCTGTGAGAGGCTGTGTGCTGCTGCTGCTCCTGAGCTCCAGGGAAAACCACCTCCACCTGGGGCCTGCTCTCTCCTCTCCCAGGGAGGGAGTGGGTTTCCAGGCATGAGCCAGGGCAGCAAGTCCCAGGCTCCTGCTTCCCGGTCTAGGCCGGCGGGAGGCAGGGGTAGCCAGGAACCGGCCAGCGCTGCGGAAGCCTTGGGGGTAAGAAGATCTGCAAGGAACAGCAGCAATGCTGCTCCAAGTACCCCCAGGCCAGCTAAGGCTTCAAAAAGCACCAAAACCCCAGGAAAGCTGGATACCTCGGGAAAGCTGGGTACCAAGGAAAAGCTGGATACTGCGGGAAAGCTGAGTGCTCAGGGAGGTGAGGCTGACCTCAGTGAAGAGGGCTGGGGAATGCTGAGGACCCGGGAGTCTATTTCCAGCTATGCCTCCCGGGCTCTGGGCCACCTCTCTGAGTACGAAGAAGCCAGCAAGACGGTGAGGAGACTGCGGGAGGAGCTCAGGTGCGCCCATGCCAGGGCAAGCTCTGCCCCAAAGAGGAAGAAGGAGCAGATTCTGGCAGAGATATCCAGGCTCCAGACTGACATCCAGGCCTTGGAGGAGAGGAAGGCGTATCTGCTAGAGAGGAGCGGTCCATTCAAGGAAAAGATCCTTAATGATGAGAGGTTCCGGGAGATGGAGGAGGAGAAGCAGAGGCGGCTGATGGGGCTTCAGCCAGAGAGTCAGACGGAGGAGGAAAGTCCGGTACCGTACAGTGGGCCCCCTGCAGGACAAGCGGCTATGTCATCTGGCTGCGGTTCTGCCGGCCCGGGTGAGGATAGTGACAGCCACCAGGGAGGGGCGCTGATGGAGGAGATCAGACGACTCGAGTCCCCTGTGCACCTCCAGGACTTTACTTTTGGAGACGATCTGCCGGAGGATGCACCGGGGGGCAGCAAACCACGAAAGAAGAAGACCAAATCCGTGGAAGTGGTGAGTCTAGTTTACAGCCCCCTCCCCGTAAAACCCGAGTCGGCCGCAGGGTCAGCTCACTGTGCGAGCCCCGTTACCCAGCCCAGCACGGGTCCTGCAGTGGACTCAGTGCCAGGGAGCGGGGAGATTACAGGTGTGACATCTGATGTGGCGATGGGCTCCGTCTCTGTTTGTGGTAACAGTGGGGGAGCAGGGGAGACATCGGCCGCAAGGCCGGACAGTAAGGGCGGCTCGGCAGTGGCGATACCATCGAAATCCAGTGCTGTGGTGCGTCCCCCAGTGGGAGGGGGGGATAGCCCGGCACTGGTGGCTGCTTCCGGTGCCTCGGCGCCTCTTCATGCTGTTGCCGCTGATCACTTGGTTATGGGGCGGCGGCAGCGTGGAGGGGTTGCTGAGGCTGAGGGCTCCGAACCTCCCAAACCTAAAGTCCTGTTTTGCGTAGGAGTTGGAGATAATCTGCAGAGAAGTGCTGAGGAAGGTGGGGATCAGCGGCGCCTCACACCGGCCAAAGATCAGCGGCGACTCTTACCTTCCCCTAAGAAAAGTAAAATAACATCTGCTACCGATGATGCGGAGGGCACAAGTGTGACACAAGTTGGGGTCCCCTCTGGGCGATGCGCTGTGGGGGGACCCCCGTCCCTTGTGCCTGAAGATGCGGAGGTGGTCATGTCCCCTAATGTTGTTGCTGGTCCAGCCAGTGTGAATGGTGTCAGTAATGTTGTGGTGGCTAGTGTGAATGGTGTCAGTAATGTTGTGGTGGCTAGTGTGAATGGTGTCAGTAATGTTGTGGTGGATAATGTGAATGGTGTGAGTGGTGGAGAACCGTTACCAGTTATGGGAGTGAGTGATGGAGTGACTGGTGGTGTGGGTGGCGCGGCTGAGGTGGGTAGTGTTAATGTGGTGGGTGCAGGGGTTGGTCCGGTTGCTCCCCCAGTGGCGGCCCCTATTAAGAGCTATGCCAGTGTCGCTGCTGGGGGACGTAGGGTTCCATCATCCTCGTCTCTGGGCTCTGGGGACGGCTTTTTGCAACGGCGCCTCCTGCAGGCCTTACAGAAGGGTGAAAGGACGATCAATGTAGCGGGGCAGGAGGTTGATTTGTCGTTTTGGATAGAGAGGCACGGCCTGTCTGCCTTCCGAGAGCAAAGAGGCAGGGAGACATCATGGTCGCTCCCGACAACCGGGCCGGGTGCTAACCGTAGGAATGTGGTCCGTCTTCGGTGGCGTGGCAGTGATGTGTGTCCCCCTCGGGCACGGGTAGTTGAGCTGCTGCTGAAGATGGACTTCAAGGCGGCTGACATCTTTGCCTTGATCCATCCCTATGGTACATCTGAGTTTGATATCAGCTTTGTTCGGCCGGAGGGGCTTGAGCTCTTCTGGTCCAACTATGAGCTGAGATACAACGAGCCCGAGTGGCGGGACTTTGCTGTGCAAGCAGTGTCCCGCCAGAGCGAACTCAAGAAAGTGACCGTTCTTACCCGTAACGAATCACTATCTTGCTTTGACATCATGACCTGGATGAATCGTTATGGAGAGGTACTGGGAGTACCAGAGAAAAATCGAGACGAGTATGGTATCTGGTCAGGGGCCTGGACCTTCATGGTAAAGTTGAGGCGTTCAGGTAACTCAGTCGCCCACATCCCTTCATCAGCCTTCCTAGGGAGGGATCGGATCCTGATCTTCTACCGGGGGCAGCCTAAGCTGTGTCACAGGTGCGGTGACCCCACACATTTCAGCGCAAACTGCACCGTGCAGAAGTGTGCGTTGTGTGGGGGTGTCGGCCATCTCGCTGCATCCTGTACGGGACAGATTAGGTGTAACCTGTGTGGTGATCTCGGTCACCCGTACAGTCGTTGTCCTCTTTCCTTCGCTAATGCAGGCTCAACCTCAGCGGATGAAAGCCATGAGGCTGAATCTGCTGGGGAGGGGCCTAGCAGAGGTGGAGGAATGGAGGGGCCAGGGAAGAAAGACAGGAAAAAGACGCCTGCCCAGCTAAGGCGTCTAGAGAAGCGTCAACAGGAGAGAGAGCGGGGGGAGTCTCGGGCTGCTGGGACAACCTCTGGCGCTCTCCTGGAGACCTCACCTGTCGCTGAGGCCCCAGGGGATGATGTGCTGGATGAGGAGGTCAGGAGGATCGAGAGAGAGGAAGGTGCCACGTCCTCAGACTCCTCCCATTATGAGAGTATGGACGAGGATAATAGGGCGTGGCTAGAGGAAAAGCGTAAGCGTGGCGCCAAAAAGAAGAAAAAGGGTAAAAAGAAGGGAGGTGTAAGATCTTCTCCCTCCCTGACTAAGGTACCCAAGGAAGGTGCAACCGACCCCCCGCTGGTCGAACTTTCAAATCGATTCCTGGCCCTGGATGGAGCCTCTCCTGCCGATGGAGGGGCTGAGGGTGAAGGGCCAGAGGTGGCGGAGCCTGCAGGGGGTGCCGAGTCTCCCCCTGGGGAGTCAGGGTCCTCAGGAGGGGAGACTGGCCCAGAGTCTGGAGACGAGGATGAGGGGGCAGGTCCTGGATCTGCCCCTGAAGCATCAGAGGTGCGGGAGATGGACACCACAATATGTCTAAAAAGGGGGTGTTCGTTTCCCGAGGGTGGTGGTAAGATGGGTAAAAAGAAAGCCGTCCAACTCAATCACTCATGATGGCGGCACCCACTCCGTTGACGCTGGCGTCCATTAATGTCGCCAGCATTAAGTCTGATGCGGCTAGATTTGCGGCCTTTGATTTTCTCGGCCGCGTTGAAGCCGACATTTTATTTTTGCAGGAGACCAGGCTGCCAGATTTGGCGGCCGTGTTTAAAGCTAAGAGGGAATGGAGAAACGGGCCTTCCTATTGGTCTCTTGCGGCCGAGCCGTATAGCGGAGTGGCGGTCCTTTTTACCACACCGGTAGAATGCCGACGAGTTATTGAGTTGGAAATGGGGAGGTGCCTGATCCTGGATGTCCTCATGAAGGGACAAGAACTTCGCCTAATTAACATCTATGGTCCCCAGTCCAAGTGGGACAGGAAGTGTCTCTTTATGAGGATCAAGCCCTACCTTTTTACAAGTCGGCAGGTGGTCTTTGGAGGGGACTTCAATGCTGTCACGAGGTCCCAGGATAGGGGAGGTTCCAGAGACAAGCTGACTTATGATAGCGTCGCTCTTAATAGCATAGCCAGTGAGGCTCGCCTGGTGGATGTCCACATCCGGCACACCCCAGGCCACGCGGGGTTCACCTATTATAGGGGTAGCTGCAGGTCTAGAATAGACAGGTTTTATTTAAAGGAGGAAGCCATCTCTTCAGCAGTGTCCGTTGTTGAGGTGGAGTTCTCCGACCACTGTCTAATTTTTTTTTCTTTGAATGTTACAGAGACCCCCCGGATGGGAAGAGGCTACTGGAAGCTCAATTCGTCTCTCCTGGAAGAAGCAGAGATAAGACAATCCTTTGAGGACTTTCTTCAGAGCCAGGTACCATTGCTGGGCCTTTGTAGCAGTAAGTCAGAGTGGTGGGAGATGCTCAAGAAAAGGGTGGCGAGATTCTTCCGCCAGCTCTCGAGCCTCAGGAGCCTGGACAGGTACCGCCTGTATCAGGGCCTGAGGAGGAAACTCGAGCATCTCGTCTCGACTGGAGGTAGTCGTGAGGACATCTCCAGAGTGAAATCCTTGCTGAAGAGGTGTCAGTACGATAGACACGCATCTTTGGTTTTTGAGAGGGATTACGGGAAATACCGCTCGCCCGACCCTTACAGAAACTGCAAGATGTCAGTGAATGGTAAAGTTGTCACAGGACTGGTTGACAGTACGGGATCCCTGAAAAGGTCCAGATCAGGGATTCTGGAGGTCGTCAGATCCTTCTACTCGCACCTCTTGGGCAGGAAGGATCTAGATCGGGATGTGATGTCGGCTTTCCTGGCTGAAACTGTCCCTGAGCCAGGAGTAGACCCCTCTCTTGATGTTTTAACAGAGATGATTAGGGAAGAGGAAGTCAGCCGGGCGATTGAAGGGCTCGCCCTCAAGAAATCGCCGGGTCCGGATGGCTTAACATCTGAGTTTTATAAGACCTTTAAGGACGCCTTGGTTCCCCTCTTGACTGAGGTATTCAATGAGTGTCTTTCCTCGGGCGCTCTGCCGAAGTCAATGAGGAGGTCTGCCCTGATCATCCTGTCAAAGGGTAAGGACCGATCTCGTATTGAGAACTGGCGTCCCATAGCGCTTCTCAATACGGACAGAAAGGTTTTGGCAAAGGTGCTGTTTAATCGGCTGGTGCAGTTTGCACCCCGGCTCCTTTCGGGGACCCAGCACTGCTCTGTTCCAGGCCGCAGTACATTTAGTGCTGCGCTTTGTGTCCGGGAGGCAGTGGAACAGGGCAGGGCTGGTAACTGGAAGGGGTACTTGCTGTCCTTGGATCAGGCAAAAGCGTTTGATCGGGTTAACCACGAGTACCTCTGGTCTGTCCTTCTGAGGTATGGCCTGCCGGGTGGGTTTGTCAATTGGCTGAAAGTTTTGTACGCAGGGGCAGAGAGTTTCCCGCTTGTGAACGGTTGGATTGGCCGCTCTTTTGAGGTTGGGTCTGGTGTTCGCCAGGGTTGTCCTCTGAGCCCACTACTGTACGTGTTCGCGATTGACCCATTCCTTAGGAGGGTTGATCGTGGGCCGTTGGTGGGAGTCGGGATGGACCGGGCAGCACCGGAAGCCACTCTAAGGGTGGTAGCGTATGCTGATGACGTCACTGTTTTTGTGTCCTCGAGAGGGGAGGCGCAATGGGTGATGTCAGAGGTTGACCGCTACTCAGAGGCTTCTGGGTCCAAGATCAACCGGGATAAGGGTGAGAGTCTCTGGCTGGGAGAGGGAGGTCCAGGCTTTGATCTCCCGGACACTCTTCCAGGGCCCCAAGACTCTGCCAAAGTTCTCGGCATCGAATTTGGCCAGGGGGATTACCCCATGCAAAACTGGGACGGCAGGCTTAAGATCGCCGCTCAGAGGGTGGACCAGTGGAAGGGTTGGTCTTTGACCCTCAGAGAAAGGGTTAATCTGATCAAAACTTACCTGCTCCCGCTGCTGATTTACCTGGGCAGTGTGTGCATGTTGCCAGAACCCCTCTGGACTCGGGTCTACAGTCTGTTCTTCCAGCTGTTATGGGGGAATAGGCTGAACCTTATCAAGAGGGAGGTTACTTACCGCACGAGGAGACAAGGAGGGTTGTGTATGGTCAACCCTGTGGTGTTCCTAGTGAATACCTTTCTTAAAATTAATGTAGCAAACCTCTGGAAAGAGAGGGCTCCTCCGTGGGTATACTCCTGCAGGGGATGGTTTCGGCCTTTCTTCCAGGAATGGGAGACAGGAGGACAAGTGAAGGATCTCCGCACACCGCATGGGCATCTTCCGGCTTACGCTACCCCGGTTCTGAAGGTGATTCGCCGGTGGGGTCTGGGAATGTGGGAGATCAGGACCATGTCGAGGAAAATCCTTGACAAAAGGGTTCTGTTTGCCCGTTTCCAGAAGCCTCTGGCCCTCAGGGATTGCCCAAGTCGGGATCTTGGGGTGGGTTTGAGTTTATTGAATTCCATCAGGATCCCCTTGAAGTTTTGGGACTTGACTTGGCGCTGCTTCCATGGAAAGCTGTGTGTGAGGGACAATCTGAAGTGTAGGAGCTCTGAGGAAAGGGGTTGTCCCCGGGAGGAGTGCGGTGGCCTGCTGGAGAGCATGGACCACTTCCTGCTTCAGTGCCCCTTTAACACAGAGGTGTACAACCGGGTGGGCGCTTCCATCCATTGGCCCGGGTTGGCTGGTCTCTCCTATGCGGAGTGGGCCTATGGAGCATTCAGAGGCCTGGGTGGCCGGGACCGCTGCACTTTATTCCTAGTTAGTCTAGTGGTCAGGTACCACACGTGGAACGCACGGTGCTTAGTTTCGACGCAGCGTAAAATCCTCCCGGTGGATGAGGTGGTTAGGAACATTCTGGGTGACCTGGTGAAGGTGCGCTCTCTGGAGTATGAGGGGCTGGGCACGGGGAGGGCCTCTCTCCTTTGGAGGGGGTTCTCCTTTAGTGTCCCTTAGTCTGTCATCTCCTCTCCTGGTGTTGGGCTGAAGCTGACACTGTAGATTTTTGTTTTGTATCTGAGGTTATAGTGATGTAGGGGCTTGCAGGCGCCGAACCTGGGCTTTATGTGGTTTTGATATATGTTGATATGTTTAATGTGTTTGTATCTTATGTACAGTGTGTATAGTTATATGTAGTTATAGTTCTTGTGTATATAGGTTGGTTGGTTTTGGGGTGTTGGTGTTAGGGTGTTAGGTTGGGAGGGGGTGGACTGGACTTGGACTGTACGATCCTGGGCACTGGTCTGGACTATATAACGCGAACTTTGGACGTTAGACCAGTGTCTGGGGGGGGAGGGTGATGGGCGTGGGATTTAGTTAGTTATATTTTAGGTTATTTTATGTTATTTAATGTTATTAATGTTATTTCTGTGTTTATTGTTTATTTATTTATGTGTATTTTGCTGTGTATTTTGATATAAAAAAAAAAAAAAAAAAAAAAAAAAAAAAAATTAGGTGGTGGGACTGGGTGAAGGTTTTGTTTGTTTTCATGCTGAGTGTGTGGGGTGTGTGTGGCTGGGCCAGGAGGTTTTGTAAGTTTATTTTCGTTTATATTTGTTCTTTTGTATTTCTTTTGCCAGAAGTTATGGCTTTATTTATGTTTATTATTGTTATGTTTTTCACTTTTATATAAAATAAAAGATTTACAGGATGTAACTCAGGATCAGTAGAGGATAAGTAATGTCATGTATGTACACAGTGACTGCACCAGCAGCAGAATAGTGAGTGCAGCTCTGGGGTATAATACAGGATGTAACTCAGGATCAGTACAGGATAAGTAATGTCATGTATGTACACAGTGACTGCACCAGCAGCAGAATAGTGAGTGCAGCTCTGGGGTATAATACAGGATGTAACTCAGGATCAGTACAGGATAAGTAATGTCATGTATGTACACAGTGACTGCACCAGCAGCAGAATAGTGAGTGCAGCTCTGGGGTATAATACAGGATGTAACTCAGGATCAGTACAGGATAAGTAATGTCATGTATGTACACAGTGACTGCACCAGCAGCAGAATAGTGAGTGCAGCTCTGGAGTATAATACAGGATGGAACTCAGGATCAGTACAGGATAAGTAATGTCATGTATGTACACAGTGACTGCACCAGCAGCAGAATAGTGAGTGCAGCTCTGGGGTATAATACAGGATATAACTCAGGATCAGTACAGGATAAGTAATGGCATGTATGTACACAGTGACTGCACCAGCAGCAGAACAGTGAGTGCAGCTCTGGAGTATAATACAGGATGTAACTCAGGATTAGTACAGGATAAGTAATGTCATGTATGTACACAGTGACTGCACCAGCAGCAGAATAGTGAGTGCAGCTCTGGGGTATAATACAGGATGTAACTCAGGATCAGTACAGGATAAGTAATGTCATGTATGTACACAGTGACTGCACCAGCAGCAGAATAGTGAGTGCAGCTCTGGAGTATAATACAGGATGTAACTCAGGATCAGTACAGGATAAGTAATGTCATGTATGTACACAGTGACTGCACCAGCAGCAGAATAGTGAGTGCAGCTCTGGGGTATAATACAGGATGTAACTCAGGATCAGTACAGGATAAGTAATGTCATGTATGTACACAGTGACTGCACCAGCAGCAGAATAGTGAGTGCAGCTCTGGGGTATAATACAGGATGTAACTCAGGATCAGTACAGGATAAGTAATGTCATGTATGTACACAGTGACTGCACCAGCAGCAGAATAGTGAGTGCAGCTCTGGAGTATAATACAGGATGTAACTCAGGATCAGTGCAGGATAAGTAATGTCATGTATGTACACTCTATTTCTTTAAAGGTGATCAGGTGACACAAGAGCTTACAGTCTATGAGGATGAGGGGGTGACACAAGAGCTTACAGTCTATGAGGATGAGGGGGTGACACAAGAACTTACAGTCTATGAGGATGAGGGGTGACACAAGAGCTTACAGTCTATGAGGATGAAGGGAGGACACAAGAACTTACAGTCTATGAGGATGAGGGGGGGACACAAGAGCTTACAGTCTATGAGGATGAGGGGGTGACACAAGAGCTTACAGTTTATGAGGATGAGGAGGTGACACAAGAGCTTACAGTCTATGAGGATGAGGGGAGGACACAAGAGCTTACAGTCTATGAGGATGAGGGAGTGACACAAGAGCTTACAGTCTATGAGGATGAGGAGGTGACACAAGAGCTTACAGTCTATGAGGATGAGGGGGTGACACAAGAGCTTACAGTCTATGAGGATGAGGGGGTGACACAAGAGCTTACAGTCTATGAGGATGAGGGGGTTACACAAGAGCTTACAGTCTATGAGGATGAGGGGGAACACAAGAGCTTACAGTCTATGAGGATGAGGGGGTGACACAAGAGCTTACAGTCTATGAGGATGTGGAGGTGACACAAGAGCTTACAGTCTATGAGGATGAGGAGGTGACACAAGAGCTTACAGTCTATGAGGATGAGGAGGTGACACAAGAACTTACAGTCTATGAGGATGAGGGATGACACAAGAGCTTACAGTCTATGAAGATGAGGGAGGACACAAGAGCTTACAGTCTATGAGGATGAGGGAGGACACGAGAGCTTACAGTCTATGAGGATGAGGGGGTGACACAAGAGCTTACAGTCTATGAGGATGAGGGGAAACACAAGAGCTTACAGTCTATGAGGATGAGGGGGTGACACAAGAGCTTACAGTCTATGAGGATGAGGAGGTGACACAAGAGCTTACAGTCTATGAGGATGAGGGGATACACAAGAGCTTACAGTCTATGAGGATGAGGGGGTGACACAAGAGCTTACAGTCTATGAGGATGAGGGGGTGACACAAGAGCTTACAGTCTATGAGGATGAGGGGATACACAAGAGCTTACAGTCTATGAGGATGAGGAGGTGACACAAGAGCTTACAGTCTATGAGGATGAGGGGGTGACACAAGGACTTACAGTCTATGAGGATGAGGGGATGACACAAGAGCTTACAGTCTGAGGATGAGGGGAGGACACAAGAGCTTACAGTCTATGAGGATGAGGGGGGACACAAGAGCTAGCAGTCTATGAGGATGAGGGGATACACAAGAGCTTACAGTCTATGAGGATGAGGGGGGACACAAGAGCTAGCAGTCTATGAGGATGAGGGGATACACAAGAGCTTACAGTCTATGAGGATGAGGGGATGACACAAGAGCTTACAGTCTATGAGGATGAGGAGGTGACACAAGAGCTTACAGTCTATGAGGATGAGGGGGTGACATAAGAGCTTACAGTCTATGAGGATGAGGGAGGACACAAGAACTTACAGTCTATGAGGATGAGGGGGGACACAAGAGCTTACAGTCTATGAGGATGAGGGGGTGACACAAGAGCTTACAGTCTATGAGGATGAGGGGGAACACAAGAGCTTACAGTCTATGAGGATGAGGAGGTGACACAAGAGCTTACAGTCTATGAGGATGAGGGGGTGACACAAGAGCTTACAGTCTATGAGGATGAGGGGGAACACAAGAGCTTACAGTCTATGAGGATGAGGAGGTGACACAAGAGCTTACAGTCTATGAGGATGAGGGGGTGACACAAGAGCTTACAGTCTATGAGGATGAGGGGGTGACACAAGAGCTTACAGTCTATGAGGATGAGGGGGTGACACAAGAGCTTACAGTCTGAGGATGAGGGGAGGACACAAGAGCTTACAGTCTATGAGGATGAGGGGGGGACACAAGAGCTTACAGTCTATGAGGATGAGGGGGTGACACAAGAGCTTACAGTCTATGAGGATGAGGGGGGGACACAAGAGCTAGCAGTCTATGAGGATGAGGGGATACACAAGAGCTTACAGTCTATGAGGATGAGGGGAGGACACAAGAGCTTACAGTCTATGAGGATGAGGGGGTGACACAAGAGCTTACAGTCTATGAGGATGAGAGGGACAGAAGAGCTTACAGTCTATGAGGATGAGGGGGTGACACGAGAGCTTACAGTCTATGAGGATGATGGGGTGACACTTGAGCTTACCGTTTATGAGGATGAGGGGAGGACACAAGAGCTTACAGTCTATGAGGATGAGGGGGTGACACAAGAGCTTACAGTCTATGAGGATGAGGGGGTGACACAAGAGCTTACAGTCTATGAGGATGAGGGGGTGACACAAGAGCTTACAGTCTATGAGGATGAGGGGATACACAAGAGCTTACAGTCTATGAGGATGAGGGGAGGACACAAGAGCTTACAGTCTATGAGGATGAGGGTGTGACACAAGAGCTTACAGTCTATGAGGATGAGAGGGACAGAAGAGCTTACAGTCTATGAGGATGATGGGGTGACACTTGAGCTTACAGTTTATGAGGATGAGGGGTGTGAGACAAGTACACAGTTGGTACTGGTGAAATAGATGGACAATTACGAGTAAAACAACCATAGCAAACATAGAAAACATAAAAGATCTTTAGACAAACATAATTGTTTGACCTGCCTACCTGCAATATATATCTGCAGCATACTTGTCAGAATATTATACTTAGGGTGCTGTCACACGGTGCGTTCTTGGTCTGTTTTTAAACACACTGAAAATGCATGTATTTTTGCCTTCTTACTATGTGTTTGGCTGGTTTAAATCCTGTATTAACATTTTCACAGCTGTTTACACTTCCACAAATGAAGAAAAACAGATTTAAACCAGCCAAACACATACTAAACATGCAAAATTGCACCAAGAACTGTCCAAGAACAAAGTGTGTGACTGCACCCTTAGCAGAATACTATACTGCAATGTATAACTGCAGCAGCATACTTGTTAGAATATTATACTGCAATGTATAACTGCAGCGGCATACTTGTCAGAATATTATACTACAATGTATAACTGCAGCAGCATACTTATCAGAATATCATACTACAATGTATAACTGCAGCAGCATACTTGTTAGAATATTATACTGCAATGTATAACTGCAGCGGCATACTTGTCAGAATATTATACTACAATGTATAACTGCAGCAGCATACTTATCAGAATATTATACTGCAATGTATAACTGCAGCAGCATACTTATCAGAATATTATACTGCAATGTATACCTGCAGCAGCATACTTGTCAGAATATCATACTGCAATGTATAACTGCAGCAGCATACTTGTCAGAATATTATACTGTAATGTATAACTGCAGCGGCATACTTGTTAGAATATTATACTACAATGTATACCTGCAGCAGCATACTTGTCAGAATATCATACTGCAATGTATAACTGCAGCAGCATACTTGTCAGAATATCACACTGCAATGTATAACTGCAGCATACTTGTCATAATATTATACTGCAATGTATAACTGCAGCGGCATACTTGTCAGAATATTATACTACAATGTATACCTGCAGCAGCATACTTGTCAGAATATTATACTGCAATGTATAACTGCAGCAGCATACTTGTCAGAATATCATACTGCAATGTATAACTGCAGCAGCATACTTGTCAGAATATCACACTGCAATGTATAACTGCAGCAGCATACTTGTCAGAATATTATACTGCAATGTATAACTGCAGCAGCATACTTGTCAGAATATTATACTGCAATGTATAACTGCAGCAGCATACTTGTCAGAATATTATACTGCAATGTATAACTGCAGCAGCATACTTGTCAGAATAATACACTGCAATATATAACTGCAGCAGCATACTTGTCAGAATATCATACTGCAATGTATAACTGCAGCAGCATACTTGTCAGAATATTATACTGCAATGTATAACTGCAGCGGCATACTTGTCAGAATATTATACTGCAATGTATAACTGCAGCATACTTGTCAGAATATTATAGTGCAATGTATAACTGCAGCGGCATACTTGTCAGAATATTATACTGCAATGTATAACTGCAGCAGCATACTTATCAGAATATTATACTGCAATGTATAACTGCAGCAGCATACTTGTCAGAATATTATACTGCAATGTATAACTGCAGCAGCATACTTGTCAGAATATCATACTGCAATGTAGAACTGCAGCAGCATACTTGTCAGAATATTACACTGCAATGTATAACTGCCGTAGCATACTTGTCAGAATATTATACTACAATGTATAACTGCAGCAGCATACTTGTCAGAATATTATACTGCAATGTATAACTGCAGCGGCATGCTTGTCAGAATATTACACTGCAATGTATAACTGCCGTAGCATACTTGTCAGAATATTATACTACAATGTATAACTGCAGCAGCATACTTGTCAGAATATCATACCGCAATGTATACCTGCAGTCTCATACTTGTCAGAATATTATACTGCAATGTATAACTGCAGCGGCATACTTGTCAGAATATTATACTGCAATGTATAACTGCAGCAGCATACTTGTCAGAATATTATACTGCAATGTATAACTGCAGCGGCATGCTTGTCAGAATATTACACTGCAATGTATAACTGCCATAGCATACTTGTCAGAATATTATACTACAATGTATAACTGCAGCAGCATACTTGTCAGAATATCATACCGCAATGTATACCTGCAGTCTCATACTTGTCAGAATATTATACTGCAATGTATAACTGCAGCAGCATACTTGTCAGAATATCATACTGCAATGTATAACTGCAGCAGCATACTTGTCAGAATATTATACTACAATGTATAACTGCAGCAGCATACTTGTGAGAATATCATACTGCAATGTATAACTGCAGCAGCATACTTGTCAGAATATCATACTGCAATGTATAACTGCAGCAGCATACTTGTCAGAATATTATACTACAATGTATAACTGCAGCAGCATACTTGTGAGAATATTATACCGCAATGTATACCTGCAGCAGCATACTTGTCAGAATATCATACTGCAATGTATAACTGCAGCAGCATACTTGTCAGAATACTATACTGCAATGTATAACTGCAGTCTCATACTTGTCAGAATATTATACTGCAATGTATAACTGCAGCAGCATACTTGTCAGAATATCATACTGCAATGTATAACTGCAGACCTATACTTATCAGAATATCACACTACAATGTATAACTGCAGCAGCATACTTGTCAGAATATTATACTGCAATGTATAACTGCAGCAGCATACTTGTCAGAATATTATACTGCAATGTATAACTGCAGCAGCATACTTGTCAGAATATCATACTACAATGTATAACTGCAGCAGCATACTTGTCAGAATATTATACTGCAATGTATAACTGCAGCAGCATATTTGTCAGAATATCATATCATACTGCAATGTATACCTGCAGCAGCATACTTGTTAGAATATTATACTGCAATGTATAACTGCAGCAGCATACTTGTCAGAATATTATACTGCAATGCATAACTGCAGTCTAATACTTGACAGAATATCATACGGCAATGTATAACTGCAGCAGCATACTTGTCAGAATATCATACTGCAATGTATAACTGCAGCGCCATACTTGTCAGAATATTATACTGCAATGTATAACTGCAGCAGCATACTTATCAGAATATTATACTGCAATGTATAACTGCAGCAGCATACTTGTCAGAATATTATACTGCAAAGTATAACTGCAGCATCATACTTGTCAGAATATCATACTGCAATGTATAACTGCAGCAGCATACTTGTCAGAATATCATACTGCAATGTATAACTGCAGCAGCATACTTGTCAGAATATTATACTGCAATGTATAACTGCAGCAGCATACTTGTCAGAATATCATACTGCAATGTATAACTGCAGCAGCATACTTGTCAGAATATCATACTGCAATGTATAACTGCAGCAGCATACTTGTCAGAATATTATACTGCAATGTATAACTGCAGCATCATACTTGTCAGAATATCATACTGCAATGTATAACTGCAGACCTATACTTGTCAGAATATTACACTGCAATGTATAACTGCAGCAGCATACTTATCAGAATATTATACTGCAATGTATAACTGCAGCAGCATACTTGTCAGAATATTATACTACAATGTATAACTGCAGCAGCATACTTGTCAGAATATTATACTGCAATGTATAACTGCAGCGGCATGCTTGTCAGAATATTATACTACAATGTATAACTGCAGTCTCATACTTGCCAGAATATTATACTGCAATGTATAACTGTAGCAGCATACTTATCAGAATATTATACTGCAATGTATAACTGCAGCAGCATACTTGTCAGAATATTATACTGCAATGTATAACTGCAGCATACTTGTCAGAATATTATACTGCAATGTATAACTGCAGCAGCATACTTGTCAGAATATTATACTGCAATGTATAACTGCAGCAGCATACTTGTCAGAATATTATACTTCAATGTATAACTGCAGCAGCATACTTGTCAGAATATCACACTGCAATATATAACTGCAGCAGCATACTTGTCAGAATATTATACTGCAATGTATAACTGCAGCAGCATACTTGTCAGAATATTATACTGCAATGTATAACTACAGCAGCATACTTGTCAGAATATTATACTGCAATGTATAACTGCAGCAGCATACTTGTCAGAATATTATACTGCAATATATAACTGCAGCAGCATACTTATCAGTATATTATACTGCAATGTATAACTGCAGCAGCATACTTATCAGTATATTATACTGCAATGTATAACTGCAGCATCATACTTGTCAGAATATTATACCGCAATCTATACCTGCAGCAGCATACTTGTCAGAATATTATACTACAATGTATAACTGCAGCAGCATACTTGTCAGAATATTACACTGCAATGTATAACTGCAGCTGTATACTTGTCAGAATATTATACTGCAATATATAACTGCAGCAGCATACTTGTCAGAATATCATACTGCAATGTATAACTGCAGCAGCATACTTGTCAGAATATTACACTGCAATGTATAACTGCAGCAGCATACTTGTCAGAATATTATACTGCAATGTATAACTGCAGCAGCATACTTGTCAGAATATTATACTGCAATATATAACTGCAGCCGTATACTTGTCAGAGTATTATACAGCAATATATAACTGCAGCCATATACTTGTCAGAATATCATACTGCAATGTATAACTGCAGCAGCATACTTGTTAGAATATTATACCGCAATGTATACCTGCAGCCGTATACTTGTCAGAGTATTATACAGCAATATATAACTGCAGCCGTATACTTGTCAGAGTATTATACAGCAATATATAACTGCAGCCGTATACTTGTCAGAGTATTATACAGCAATATATAACTGCAGCAGCATACTTGTCAGAATAGTATACTGCACTGTATAACTGCAGCAGCATACTTGTCAGAATATTATACTGCAATGTATAACTGCAGCAGCATACTTGTCAGAATATTATACTGCAATGTATAACTGCAGCAGCATACTTGTCAGAATATTACACTGCAATGTATAACTGCAGCAGCATACTTGTCAGAATATTATACTGCAATGTATAACTGCAGCAGCATACTTGTCAGAATATTATACTGCAATGTATAACTGCAGCAGCATACTTGTCAGAATATTATACTGTAATGTATAACTGCAGCAGCATACTGGTCAGAATATTATACTGTAATATATAACTGCAGCATACTTGTCAGAATATTATACTGCAATGTATAACTGCAGCAGCATACTTGTCAGAATATTATACTGCAATGTATAACTGTAGCAGCATACTTGTCAGAATATTACACTGCAATGTATAACTGCAGCAGCATACTTGTCAGAATATTACACTGCAATGTATAACTGCAGCAGCATACTTATCAGAATAATATACTGCAATGTATAACTGTAGCAGCATACTTGTCAGAATATTACACTGCAATGTATAACTGCAGCATACTTGTCAGAATATTATACTGCAATGTATTACTGCAGCAACATACTTGTCAGAATATTACACTGCAATGTATAACTGCAGCAGCATACTTGTCAGAATATTACACTGCAATGTATAACTGCAGCAGCATACTTGTCAGAATATTACACTGCAATGTATAACTGCAGCAGCATACTTATCAGAATAATATACTGCAATGTATAACTGTAGCAGCATACTTGTCAGAATATTACACTGCAATGTATAACTGCAGCAGCATACTTATCAGAATAATATACTGCAATGTATAACTGCAGCAGCATACTTGTCAGAATATTATACTGCAATGTATAACTGCAGCAGCATACTTGGCAGAATATTATACTGCAATGTATAACTGCAGCAGCATACTTGTCAGAATATCACACTGCAATGTATAACTGCAGCAGCATACTTGTCAGAATATTATACTGCAATGTATAACTGCAGCAGCATACTTGTCAGAATATTATACTGCAATGTATACCTGCAGCCGTATACTTGTCAGAGTATTATACAGCAATATATAACTGCAGCCGTATACTTGTCAGAGTATTATACAGCAATATATAACTGCAGCCGTATACTTGTCAGAGTATTATACAGCAATATATAACTGCAGCCGTATACTTGTCAGAGTATTATACAGCAATATATAACTGCAGCAGCATACTTGTCAGAATATTATACTGCACTGTATAACTGCAGCAGCATACTTGTCAGAATATTATACTGCAATGTATAACTGCAGCAGCATACTTGTCAGAATATTATACTGCAATGTATAACTGCAGCAGCATACTTGTCAGAATATTATACTGCAATGTATAACTGCAGCAGCATACTTGTCAGAATATTATACTGCAATGTATAACTGCAGCAGCATTCTTGTCAGAGTATTATGCAGCAATATATAACTGCAGCAGCATACCTGTCAGAACATCATATTGCAATGTATAACTGCAGCAGCATACTTGTCAGAATATCACACTGCAATGTATAACTGCAGCAGCATACTTGTCAGAATATCACACTGCAATGTATAACTGCAGCAGTATACTTGTCAGAATAATATACTGCAATGTATAACTGCAGCAGCATACTTATCAGAATAATATACTGCAATGTATAACTGCAGCAGCATACTTGTCAGAATATTATACTGCAATGTAGAACTGCAGCAGAATACTTGTCAGAATATTATACTACAATGTATAACTGCAGCAGCATACTTGTCAGAATATTATACTGCAATGTATAACTGCAGCAGCATACTTGTCAGAATATTATGCTACAATGTATAACTGCAGCAGCATACTTGTCAGAATATTATACTGCAATGTATAACTGCAGCAGCATTCTTGTCAGAGTATTATGCAGCAATATATAACTGCAGCAGCATACCTGTCAGAACATCATATTGCAATGTATAACTGCAGCAGCATACTTGTCAGAATATTATACTACAATGTATAACTGCAGCAGCATACTTGTCAGAATATTATACTGCAATGTATAACTGCAGCAGCATACTTGTCAGAATATTATACTGCAATGTATAACTGCAGCAGCATACTTGTCAGAATATTATACTGCAATGTATAACTGCAGCAGCATACTTGTCAGAATATTATACTACAATGTATAACTGCAGCAGCATACTTGTCAGAATATTATACTGCAATGTATAACTGCAGCAGCATACTTGTCAGAATATTATACTGCAATGTATAACTGCAGCAGCATACTTGTCAGAATATTATACTGCAATGTATAACTGCAGCAGCATACTTGTCAGAATATTATACTACAATGTATAACTGCAGCAGCATACTTGTCAGAATATTACACTGCAATGTATAACTGCAGCAGCATACTTGTCAGAATATTACACTGCAATGTATAACTGCAGCAGCATACTTGTCAGAATATTATACTGCAATGTATAACTGCAGCAGCATACTTGTCAGAATATTATACTGCAATGTATAACGGCAGCAGCATACTTGTCAGAATATTACACTGCAATGTATAACTGCAGCAGCATACTTGTCAGAATATTACACTGCAATGTATAACTGCAGCAGCATACTTGTCAGAATATTACACTGCAATGTATAACTGCAGCAGCATACTTGTCAGAATATCACACTGCAATGTATAACTGCAGCAGCATACTTGTCAGAATATTACACTGCAATGTATAACTGCAGCAGCATACTTATCAGAATAATATACTGCAATGTATAACTGCAGCAGCATACTTGTCAGAATATTATACTGCAATGTAGAACTGCAGCAGAATACTTGTCAGAATATTATACTACAATGTATAACTGCAGCAGCATACTTGTCAGAATATCATACTGCAATGTATAACTGCAGCAGCATACTTGTCAGAATATTATACTGCAATGTATAACTGCAGCAGCATACTTGTCAGAATATCACACTGCAATGTATAACTGCAGCAGCATACTTGTCAGAATATTATACTGCAATCTATAACTGCAGCAGCATACTTGTCAGAATATTACACTGCAATGTATAACTGCAGCAGCATACTTGTCAGAATATTACACTGCAATGTATAACTGCAGCAGCATACTTGTCAGAATATTATACTACAATGTATAACTGCAGCAGCATACTTGTCAGAATATTACACTGCAATGTATAACTGCAGCAGCATACTTGTCAGAATATTACACCAATGTGTAACTGCAGCAGCATACTTGTCAGAATATTATACTGCAATGTATAACTGCAGCAGCATTCTTGTCAGAGTATTATGCAGCAATATATAACTGCAGCAGCATACCTGTCAGAACATCATATTGCAATGTATAACTGCAGCAGCATACTTGTCAGAATATTACACTGCAATGTATAACTGCAGCAGCATACTTGTCAGAATATTACACTGCAATGTATAACTGCAGCAGCATACTTGTCAGAATATTACACTGCAATGTATAACTGCAGCAGCATACTTGTCAGAATATCACACTGCAATGTATAACTGCAGCAGCATACTTGTCAGAATATTACACTGCAATGTATAACTGCAGCAGCATACTTGTCAGAATATCACACTGCAATGTATAACTGCAGCAGCATACTTGTCAGAATATTACACTGCAATGTATAACTGCAGCAGCATACTTGTCAGAATATTATACTGCAATGTATAACTGCAGCAGCATACTTGTCAGAATATTATACTACAATGTATAACTGCAGCAGCATACTTGTCAGAATATTATACTACAATGTATAACTGCAGCAGCATACTTGTCAGAATATCATACTGCAATGTATAACTGCAGCAGCATACTTGTCAGAATATTATACTGCAATGTATAACTGCAGCAGCATACTTGTCAGAATATTATACTGCAATGTATAACTGCAGCAGCATACTTGTCAGAATATTATACTGCAATGTATAACTGCAGCAGCATACTTGTCAGAATATTACACTGCAATGTATAACTGCAGCAGCATACTTGTCAGAATATTATACTGCAATGTATAAATGCAGCAGCATACTTGTCAGAATATTATACTGCAATGTATAACTGCAGCAGCATACTTGTCAGAATATTATACTGCAATGTATAACTGCAGCAACATACTTGTCAGAATATTATACTACAATGTATAACTGCAGCAGCATACTTGTCAGAATATCATACTGCAATGTATAACTGCAGCAGCATACTTGTCAGAATATCACACTGCAATGTATAACTGCAGCAGCATACTTGTCAGAAAATTACACTGCAATGTATAACTGCAGCAGCATACTTGTCAGAATATTACACTGCAATGTATAACTGCAGCAGCATACTTGTCAGAATATTATACTGCAATGTAGAACTGCAGCAGAATACTTGTCAGAATATTATACTACAATGTATAACTGCAGCAGCATACTTGTCAGAATATTATACTGCAATGTATAACTGCAGCAGCATACTTGTCAGAATATTATACTACAATGTATAACTGCAGCAGCATACTTGTCAGAATATTATACTGCAATGTATAACTGCAGCAGCATACTTGTCAGAATATTACACTGCAATGTATAACTGCAGCAGCATACTTGTCAGAATATTACACTGCAATGTATAACTGCAGCAGCATACTTGTCAGAATATTATACTGCAATGTAGAACTGCAGCAGAATACTTGTCAGAATATTATACTACAATGTATAACTGCAGCAGCATACTTGTCAGAATATTATACTGCAATGTATAACTGCAGCAGCATACTTGTCAGAATATTATACTACAATGTATAACTGCAGCAGCATACTTGTCAGAATATCATACTGCAATGTATAACGGCAGCAGCATACTTGTCACAATATTATACTGCAATGTATAACTGCAGCAGCATTCTTGTCAGAGTATTATGCAGCAATATATAACTGCAGCAGCATACCTGTCAGAACATCATATTGCAATGTATAACTGCAGCAGCATACTTGTCAGAATATTATACTACAATGTATAACTGCAGCAGCATACTTGTCAGAATATTATACTGCAATGTATAACTGCAGCAGCATACTTGTCAGAATATTACACTGCAATGTATAACTGCAGCAGCATACTTGTCAGAATATTACACTGCAATGTATAACTGCAGCAGCATACTTGTCAGAATATTACACTGCAATGTATAACTGCAGCAGCATACTTGTCAGAATATCACACTGCAATGTATAACTGCAGCAGCATACTTGTCAGAATATTACACTGCAATGTATAACTGCAGCAGCATACTTGTCAGAATATTATACTGCAATGTATAACTGCAGCAGCATACTTGTCAGAATATTATACTGCAATGTATAACTGCAGCAGCATACTTGTCAGAATATCACACTGCAATGTATAACTGCAGCAGCATACTTGTCAGAATATTACACTGCAATGTATAACTGCAGCAGCATACTTATCAGAATAATATACTGCAATGTATAACTGCAGCAGCATACTTGTCAGAATATTATACTACAATGTATAACTGCAGCAGCATACTTGTCAGAATATCATACTGCAATGTATAACTGCAGCAGCATACTTGTCAGAATATTATACTGCAATGTATAACTGCAGCAGCATACTTGTCAGAATATTATACTGCAATGTATAACTGCAGCAGCATACTTGTCAGAATATTATACTGCAATGTATAACTGCAGCAGCATACTTGTCAGAATATTACACTGCAATGTATACCTGCAGCAGCATACTTGTCAGAATATTATACTGCAATGTATAAATGCAGCAGCATACTTGTCAGAATATTATACTGCAATGTATAACTGCAGCAGCATACTTGTCAGAATATTATACTGCAATGTATAACTGCAGCAACATACTTGTCAGAATATTATACTGCAATGTAGAACTGCAGCAGCATACTTGTCAGAATATCATACTGCAATGTAGAACTGCAGCAGAATACTTGTCAGAATATTATACTGCAATGTATAACTGCAGCAGCATACTTGTCAGAATATTATACTGCAATGTATAACTGCAGCAGCATACTTGTCAGAATATTATACTGCAATGTATAACTGCAGCAGCATACTTGTCAGAATATTATACTGCAATGTATAACTACAGCAGCATACTTGTCAGAATATCATACCGCAATGTATACCTGCAGTCTCATACTTGTCAGAATATTATACTGCAATGTATAACTGCAGCAGCATACTTGTCAGAATATCATACTGCAATGTATAACTGCAGCAGCATACTTGTCAGAATATTATACTACAATGTATAACTGCAGCAGCATACTTGTGAGAATATCATACTGCAATGTATAACTGCAGCAGCATACTTGTCAGAATATCATACTGCAATGTATAACTGCAGCAGCATACTTGTCAGAATATTATACTACAATGTATAACTGCAGCAGCATACTTGTGAGAATATTATACCGCAATGTATACCTGCAGCAGCATACTTGTCAGAATATCATACTGCAATGTATAACTGCAGCAGCATACTTGTCAGAATACTATACTGCAATGTATAACTGCAGTCTCATACTTGTCAGAATATCATACTGCAATGTATAACTGCAGACCTATACTTATCAGAATATCACACTACAATGTATAACTGCAGCAGCATACTTGTCAGAATATTATACTGCAATGTATAACTGCAGCAGCATACTTGTCAGAATATTATACTGCAATGTATAACTGCAGCAGCATACTTGTCAGAATATCATACTACAATGTATAACTGCAGCAGCATACTTGTCAGAATATTATACTGCAATGTATAACTGCAGCAGCATATTTGTCAGAATATCATATCATACTGCAATGTATACCTGCAGCAGCATACTTGTTAGAATATTATACTGCAATGTATAACTGCAGCAGCATACTTGTCAGAATATTATACTGCAATGCATAACTGCAGTCTAATACTTGACAGAATATCATACGGCAATGTATAACTGCAGCAGCATACTTGTCAGAATATCATACTGCAATGTATAACTGCAGCGCCATACTTGTCAGAATATTATACTGCAATGTATAACTGCAGCAGCATACTTATCAGAATATTATACTGCAATGTATAACTGCAGCAGCATACTTGTCAGAATATTATACTGCAAAGTATAACTGCAGCATCATACTTGTCAGAATATCATACTGCAATGTATAACTGCAGCAGCATACTTGTCAGAATATCATACTGCAATGTATAACTGCAGCAGCATACTTGTCAGAATATTATACTGCAATGTATAACTGCAGCAGCATACTTGTCAGAATATCATACTGCAATGTATAACTGCAGCAGCATACTTGTCAGAATATCATACTGCAATGTATAACTGCAGCAGCATACTTGTCAGAATATTATACTGCAATGTATAACTGCAGCATCATACTTGTCAGAATATCATACTGCAATGTATAACTGCAGACCTATACTTGTCAGAATATTACACTGCAATGTATAACTGCAGCAGCATACTTATCAGAATATTATACTGCAATGTATAACTGCAGCAGCATACTTGTCAGAATATTATACTACAATGTATAACTGCAGCAGCATACTTGTCAGAATATTATACTGCAATGTATAACTGCAGCGGCATGCTTGTCAGAATATTATACTACAATGTATAACTGCAGTCTCATACTTGCCAGAATATTATACTGCAATGTATAACTGTAGCAGCATACTTATCAGAATATTATACTGCAATGTATAACTGCAGCAGCATACTTGTCAGAATATTATACTGCAATGTATAACTGCAGCATACTTGTCAGAATATTATACTGCAATGTATAACTGCAGCAGCATACTTGTCAGAATATTATACTGCAATGTATAACTGCAGCAGCATACTTGTCAGAATATTATACTTCAATGTATAACTGCAGCAGCATACTTGTCAGAATATCACACTGCAATATATAACTGCAGCAGCATACTTGTCAGAATATTATACTGCAATGTATAACTGCAGCAGCATACTTGTCAGAATATTATACTGCAATGTATAACTACAGCAGCATACTTGTCAGAATATTATACTGCAATGTATAACTGCAGCAGCATACTTGTCAGAATATTATACTGCAATATATAACTGCAGCAGCATACTTATCAGTATATTATACTGCAATGTATAACTGCAGCAGCATACTTATCAGTATATTATACTGCAATGTATAACTGCAGCATCATACTTGTCAGAATATTATACCGCAATCTATACCTGCAGCAGCATACTTGTCAGAATATTATACTACAATGTATAACTGCAGCAGCATACTTGTCAGAATATTACACTGCAATGTATAACTGCAGCTGTATACTTGTCAGAATATTATACTGCAATATATAACTGCAGCAGCATACTTGTCAGAATATCATACTGCAATGTATAACTGCAGCAGCATACTTGTCAGAATATTACACTGCAATGTATAACTGCAGCAGCATACTTGTCAGAATATTATACTGCAATGTATAACTGCAGCAGCATACTTGTCAGAATATTATACTGCAATATATAACTGCAGCCGTATACTTGTCAGAGTATTATACAGCAATATATAACTGCAGCCATATACTTGTCAGAATATCATACTGCAATGTATAACTGCAGCAGCATACTTGTTAGAATATTATACCGCAATGTATACCTGCAGCCGTATACTTGTCAGAGTATTATACAGCAATATATAACTGCAGCCGTATACTTGTCAGAGTATTATACAGCAATATATAACTGCAGCCGTATACTTGTCAGAGTATTATACAGCAATATATAACTGCAGCAGCATACTTGTCAGAATAGTATACTGCACTGTATAACTGCAGCAGCATACTTGTCAGAATATTATACTGCAATGTATAACTGCAGCAGCATACTTGTCAGAATATTATACTGCAATGTATAACTGCAGCAGCATACTTGTCAGAATATTACACTGCAATGTATAACTGCAGCAGCATACTTGTCAGAATATTATACTGCAATGTATAACTGCAGCAGCATACTTGTCAGAATATTATACTGCAATGTATAACTGCAGCAGCATACTTGTCAGAATATTATACTGTAATGTATAACTGCAGCAGCATACTGGTCAGAATATTATACTGTAATATATAACTGCAGCATACTTGTCAGAATATTATACTGCAATGTATAACTGCAGCAGCATACTTGTCAGAATATTATACTGCAATGTATAACTGTAGCAGCATACTTGTCAGAATATTACACTGCAATGTATAACTGCAGCAGCATACTTGTCAGAATATTACACTGCAATGTATAACTGCAGCAGCATACTTATCAGAATAATATACTGCAATGTATAACTGTAGCAGCATACTTGTCAGAATATTACACTGCAATGTATAACTGCAGCATACTTGTCAGAATATTATACTGCAATGTATTACTGCAGCAACATACTTGTCAGAATATTACACTGCAATGTATAACTGCAGCAGCATACTTGTCAGAATATTACACTGCAATGTATAACTGCAGCAGCATACTTGTCAGAATATTACACTGCAATGTATAACTGCAGCAGCATACTTATCAGAATAATATACTGCAATGTATAACTGTAGCAGCATACTTGTCAGAATATTACACTGCAATGTATAACTGCAGCAGCATACTTATCAGAATAATATACTGCAATGTATAACTGCAGCAGCATACTTGTCAGAATATTATACTGCAATGTATAACTGCAGCAGCATACTTGGCAGAATATTATACTGCAATGTATAACTGCAGCAGCATACTTGTCAGAATATCACACTGCAATGTATAACTGCAGCAGCATACTTGTCAGAATATTATACTGCAATGTATAACTGCAGCAGCATACTTGTCAGAATATTATACTGCAATGTATACCTGCAGCCGTATACTTGTCAGAGTATTATACAGCAATATATAACTGCAGCCGTATACTTGTCAGAGTATTATACAGCAATATATAACTGCAGCCGTATACTTGTCAGAGTATTATACAGCAATATATAACTGCAGCCGTATACTTGTCAGAGTATTATACAGCAATATATAACTGCAGCAGCATACTTGTCAGAATATTATACTGCACTGTATAACTGCAGCAGCATACTTGTCAGAATATTATACTGCAATGTATAACTGCAGCAGCATACTTGTCAGAATATTATACTGCAATGTATAACTGCAGCAGCATACTTGTCAGAATATTATACTGCAATGTATAACTGCAGCAGCATACTTGTCAGAATATTATACTGCAATGTATAACTGCAGCAGCATTCTTGTCAGAGTATTATGCAGCAATATATAACTGCAGCAGCATACCTGTCAGAACATCATATTGCAATGTATAACTGCAGCAGCATACTTGTCAGAATATCACACTGCAATGTATAACTGCAGCAGCATACTTGTCAGAATATCACACTGCAATGTATAACTGCAGCAGTATACTTGTCAGAATAATATACTGCAATGTATAACTGCAGCAGCATACTTATCAGAATAATATACTGCAATGTATAACTGCAGCAGCATACTTGTCAGAATATTATACTGCAATGTAGAACTGCAGCAGAATACTTGTCAGAATATTATACTACAATGTATAACTGCAGCAGCATACTTGTCAGAATATTATACTGCAATGTATAACTGCAGCAGCATACTTGTCAGAATATTATGCTACAATGTATAACTGCAGCAGCATACTTGTCAGAATATTATACTGCAATGTATAACTGCAGCAGCATTCTTGTCAGAGTATTATGCAGCAATATATAACTGCAGCAGCATACCTGTCAGAACATCATATTGCAATGTATAACTGCAGCAGCATACTTGTCAGAATATTATACTACAATGTATAACTGCAGCAGCATACTTGTCAGAATATTATACTGCAATGTATAACTGCAGCAGCATACTTGTCAGAATATTATACTGCAATGTATAACTGCAGCAGCATACTTGTCAGAATATTATACTGCAATGTATAACTGCAGCAGCATACTTGTCAGAATATTATACTACAATGTATAACTGCAGCAGCATACTTGTCAGAATATTATACTGCAATGTATAACTGCAGCAGCATACTTGTCAGAATATTATACTGCAATGTATAACTGCAGCAGCATACTTGTCAGAATATTATACTGCAATGTATAACTGCAGCAGCATACTTGTCAGAATATTATACTACAATGTATAACTGCAGCAGCATACTTGTCAGAATATTACACTGCAATGTATAACTGCAGCAGCATACTTGTCAGAATATTACACTGCAATGTATAACTGCAGCAGCATACTTGTCAGAATATTATACTGCAATGTATAACTGCAGCAGCATACTTGTCAGAATATTATACTGCAATGTATAACGGCAGCAGCATACTTGTCAGAATATTACACTGCAATGTATAACTGCAGCAGCATACTTGTCAGAATATTACACTGCAATGTATAACTGCAGCAGCATACTTGTCAGAATATTACACTGCAATGTATAACTGCAGCAGCATACTTGTCAGAATATCACACTGCAATGTATAACTGCAGCAGCATACTTGTCAGAATATTACACTGCAATGTATAACTGCAGCAGCATACTTATCAGAATAATATACTGCAATGTATAACTGCAGCAGCATACTTGTCAGAATATTATACTGCAATGTAGAACTGCAGCAGAATACTTGTCAGAATATTATACTACAATGTATAACTGCAGCAGCATACTTGTCAGAATATCATACTGCAATGTATAACTGCAGCAGCATACTTGTCAGAATATTATACTGCAATGTATAACTGCAGCAGCATACTTGTCAGAATATCACACTGCAATGTATAACTGCAGCAGCATACTTGTCAGAATATTATACTGCAATCTATAACTGCAGCAGCATACTTGTCAGAATATTACACTGCAATGTATAACTGCAGCAGCATACTTGTCAGAATATTACACTGCAATGTATAACTGCAGCAGCATACTTGTCAGAATATTATACTACAATGTATAACTGCAGCAGCATACTTGTCAGAATATTATACTGCAATGTATAACTGCAGCAGCATTCTTGTCAGAGTATTATGCAGCAATATATAACTGCAGCAGCATACCTGTCAGAACATCATATTGCAATGTATAACTGCAGCAGCATACTTGTCAGAATATTACACTGCAATGTATAACTGCAGCAGCATACTTGTCAGAATATTACACTGCAATGTATAACTGCAGCAGCATACTTGTCAGAATATTACACTGCAATGTATAACTGCAGCAGCATACTTGTCAG
This sequence comes from Engystomops pustulosus, assembly GCF_040894005.1. Classification (NCBI taxonomy): domain Eukaryota; kingdom Metazoa; phylum Chordata; class Amphibia; order Anura; family Leptodactylidae; genus Engystomops; species Engystomops pustulosus. Next base: position 3,220,126 of record NC_092416.1, on the reverse strand, counting down.
AATATCACACTGCAATGTATAACTGCAGCAGCATACTTGTCAGAATATTACACTGCAATGTATAACTGCAGCAGCATACTTGTCAGAATATCACACTGCAATGTATAACTGCAGCAGCATACTTGTCAGAATATTACACTGCAATGTATAACTGCAGCAGCATACTTGTCAGAATATTATACTGCAATGTATAACTGCAGCAGCATACTTGTCAGAATATTATACTACAATGTATAACTGCAGCAGCATACTTGTCAGAATATTATACTACAATGTATAACTGCAGCAGCATACTTGTCAGAATATCATACTGCAATGTATAACTGCAGCAGCATACTTGTCAGAATATTATACTGCAATGTATAACTGCAGCAGCATACTTGTCAGAATATTATACTGCAATGTATAACTGCAGCAGCATACTTGTCAGAATATTATACTGCAATGTATAACTGCAGCAGCATACTTGTCAGAATATTACACTGCAATGTATAACTGCAGCAGCATACTTGTCAGAATATTATACTGCAATGTATAAATGCAGCAGCATACTTGTCAGAATATTATACTGCAATGTATAACTGTAGCAGCATACTTGTCAGAATATTATACTACAATGTATAACTGCAGCAGCATACTTGTCAGAATATCATACTGCAATGTATAACTGTAGCAGCATACTTGTCAGAATATTATACTACAATGTATAACTGCAGCAACATACTTGTCAGAATATTATACTACAATGTATAACTGCAGCAGCATACTTGTCAGAATATCATACTGCAATGTATAACTGCAGCAGCATACTTGTCAGAATATCACACTGCAATGTATAACTGCAGCAGCATACTTGTCAGAATATTACACTGCAATGTATAACTGCAGCAGCATACTTGTCAGAATATTACACTGCAATGTATAACTGCAGCAGCATACTTGTCAGAATATTATACTGCAATGTAGAACTGCAGCAGAATACTTGTCAGAATATTATACTACAATGTATAACTGCAGCAGCATACTTGTCAGAATATTATACTGCAATGTATAACTGCAGCAGCATACTTGTCAGAATATTATACTACAATGTATAACTGCAGCAGCATACTTGTCAGAATATTATACTGCAATGTATAACTGCAGCAGCATACTTGTCAGAATATTACACTGCAATGTATAACTGCAGCAGCATACTTGTCAGAATATTACACTGCAATGTATAACTGCAGCAGCATACTTGTCAGAATATTATACTGCAATGTAGAACTGCAGCAGAATACTTGTCAGAATATTATACTACAATGTATAACTGCAGCAGCATACTTGTCAGAATATTATACTGCAATGTATAACTGCAGCAGCATACTTGTCAGAATATTATACTACAATGTATAACTGCAGCAGCATACTTGTCAGAATATCATACTGCAATGTATAACGGCAGCAGCATACTTGTCACAATATTATACTGCAATGTATAACTGCAGCAGCATTCTTGTCAGAGTATTATGCAGCAATATATAACTGCAGCAGCATACCTGTCAGAACATCATATTGCAATGTATAACTGCAGCAGCATACTTGTCAGAATATTATACTACAATGTATAACTGCAGCAGCATACTTGTCAGAATATTATACTGCAATGTATAACTGCAGCAGCATACTTGTCAGAATATTACACTGCAATGTATAACTGCAGCAGCATACTTGTCAGAATATTACACTGCAATGTATAACTGCAGCAGCATACTTGTCAGAATATTACACTGCAATGTATAACTGCAGCAGCATACTTGTCAGAATATCACACTGCAATGTATAACTGCAGCAGCATACTTGTCAGAATATTACACTGCAATGTATAACTGCAGCAGCATACTTGTCAGAATATTATACTGCAATGTATAACTGCAGCAGCATACTTGTCAGAATATTATACTGCAATGTATAACTGCAGCAGCATACTTGTCAGAATATCACACTGCAATGTATAACTGCAGCAGCATACTTGTCAGAATATTACACTGCAATGTATAACTGCAGCAGCATACTTATCAGAATAATATACTGCAATGTATAACTGCAGCAGCATACTTGTCAGAATATTATACTACAATGTATAACTGCAGCAGCATACTTGTCAGAATATCATACTGCAATGTATAACTGCAGCAGCATACTTGTCAGAATATTATACTGCAATGTATAACTGCAGCAGCATACTTGTCAGAATATTATACTGCAATGTATAACTGCAGCAGCATACTTGTCAGAATATTATACTGCAATGTATAACTGCAGCAGCATACTTGTCAGAATATTACACTGCAATGTATACCTGCAGCAGCATACTTGTCAGAATATTATACTGCAATGTATAAATGCAGCAGCATACTTGTCAGAATATTATACTGCAATGTATAACTGCAGCAGCATACTTGTCAGAATATTATACTGCAATGTATAACTGCAGCAACATACTTGTCAGAATATTATACTGCAATGTAGAACTGCAGCAGCATACTTGTCAGAATATCATACTGCAATGTAGAACTGCAGCAGAATACTTGTCAGAATATTATACTGCAATGTATAACTGCAGCAGCATACTTGTCAGAATATTATACTGCAATGTATAACTGCAGCAGCATACTTGTCAGAATATTATACTGCAATGTATAACTACAGCAGCATACTTGTCAGAATATTATACTGCAATGTATAACTGCAGCAGCATACTTGTCAGAATATTATACTGTAATGTATAACTGCAGCAGCATACTTGTCAGAATATTATACTGCAATGTATAACTGCAGCAGCATACTTGTCAGAATATTATACTGCAATGTATAACTGCAGCAGCATACTTGTCAGAATATTATACTGCAATGTATAACTGCAGCAGCATACTTGTCAGAATATTATACTGCAATGTATAACTGCAGCAGCATACTTGTCAGAATATTATACTGCAATGTATAACGGCAGCAGCATACTTGTCAGAATATTTTACTGCAATGTATAACTGCAATCTCATACTTGTCAGAATATTATACTGCAATGTATAACTGCAGCAGCATACTTGTCAGAGTATTATACTGCAATGTATAACTGCAGCGGCATACTTGTCAGAATATTATACTGCAATGTATAACTGCAGCAGCATACTTGTCAGAATATTATACTGCAATATATAACTGCAGCAGCATACTTGTCAGAATATTATACTGCAATGTATAACTGCAGCAGCATACTTGTCAGAATATTATACTGCAATGTATAACTGCAGCAGCATACTTGTCAGAATATTATACTGCAATGTATAACTACAGCAGCATACTTGTCAGAATATTATACTGCAATGTATAACTGCAGCAGCATACTTGTCAGAATATTATACTGCAATGTATAACTGCAGCAGCATACTTGTCAGAATATTATACTGTAATGTATAACTGCAGCAGCATACTTGTCAGAATATTATACTGTAATGTATAACTGCAGCAGCATACTTGTCAGAATATTATACTGTAATGTATAACTGCAGCAGCATACTTGTCAGAATATTATACTGTAATGTATAACTGCAGCAGCATACTTGTCAGAATATTATACTGTAATGTATAACTGCAGCAGCATACTTGTCAGAATATTACACTGCAATGTATAACTGCAGCAGCATACTTATCAGAATAATATACTGCAATGTATAACTGCAGCAGCATACTTGTCAGAATATTATACTACAATGTATAACTGCAGCAGCATACTTGTCAGAATATCATACTGCAATGTATAACTGCAGCAGCATACTTGTCAGAATATTATACTGCAATGTATAACTGCAGCAGCATACTTGTCAGAATATTATACTGCAATGTATAACTGCAGCAGCATACTTGTCAGAATATTACACTGCAATGTATACCTGCAGCAGCATACTTGTCAGAATATTATACTGCAATGTATAAATGCAGCAGCATACTTGTCAGAATATTATACTGCAATGTATAACTGCAGCAGCATACTTGTCAGAATATTATACTGCAATGTATAACTGCAGCAACATACTTGTCAGAATATTATACTGCAATGTAGAACTGCAGCAGCATACTTGTCAGAATATCATACTGCAATGTAGAACTGCAGCAGAATACTTGTCAGAATATTATACTGCAATGTATAACTGCAGCAGCATACTTGTCAGAATATTATACTGCAATGTATAACTGCAGCAGCATACTTGTCAGAGTATTATACTGCAATGTATAACTGTAGCAGCATACTTGTCAGAATATTATACTGCAATGTATAACTGCAGCAGCATACTTGTCAGAATATTATACTGCAATGTATAACTGCAGCAGCATACTTGTCAGAATATTATACTGCAATGTATAACTGCAGCAGCATACTTGTCAGAATATTATACTGCAATGTATAACTACAGCAGCATACTTGTCAGAATATTATACTGCAATGTATAACTGCAGCAGCATACTTGTCAGAATATTATACTGCAATGTATAACTGCAGCAGCATACTTGTCAGAATATTATACTGTAATGTATAACTGCAGCAGCATACTTGTCAGAATATTATACTGTAATGTATAACTGCAGCAGCATACTTGTCAGAATATTATACTGTAATGTATAACTGCAGCAGCATACTTGTCAGAATATTATACTGTAATGTATAACTGCAGCAGCATACTTGTCAGAATATTATACTGTAATGTATAACTGCAGCAGCATACTTGTCAGAATATCATACTGCAATGTATAACTGCAGCAGCATACTTGTCAGAATATTATACTGCAATGTATAACTGCAGCAGCATACTTGTCAGAGTATTATACTGCAATGTATAACTGTAGCAGCATACTTGTCAGAATATTATACTGCAATGTATAACTGCAGCAGCATACTTGTCAGAATATTATACTGCAATGTATAACTGCAGCAGCATACTTGTCAGAATATTATACTGCAATGTATAACTGCAGCAGCATACTTGTCAGAATATTATACTGCAATGTATAACTACAGCAGCATACTTGTCAGAATATTATACTGCAATGTATAACTGCAGCAGCATACTTGTCAGAATATTATACTGCAATGTATAACTGCAGCAGCATACTTGTCAGAATATTATACTGTAATGTATAACTGCAGCAGCATACTTGTCAGAATATTATACTGTAATGTATAACTGCAGCAGCATACTTGTCAGAATATTATACTGTAATGTATAACTGCAGCAGCATACTTGTCAGAATATTATACTGTAATGTATAACTGCAGCAGCATACTTGTCAGAATATTATACTGTAATGTATAACTGCAGCAGCATACTTGTCAGAATATCATACTGCAATGTATAACTGCAGCAGCATACTTGTCAGAATATTATACTGCAATGTATAACTGCAGCAGCATACTTGTCAGAATATTATACTGCAATGTATAACTGCAGCAGTATACTTGTCAGAATATTATACTGCAATGTATAACTGCAGCAGCATACTTGTCAGAATATTATACTGCAATGTATAACTGCAGCAGCATACTTGTCAGAATATTATACTGCAATGTATAACTGCAGCAGTATACTTGTCAGAATATTATACTGCAATGTATAACTGCAGCAGCATACTTGTCAGAATATTATACTGCAATGTATAACTGCAGCAGCATACTTGTCAGAATATTATACTGCAATGTATAACTGCAGCAGTATACTTGTCAGAATATTATACTGCAATGTATAACTGCAGCAGCATACTTGTCAGAATATTATACTGCAATGTATAACTGCAGCAGCATACTTGTCAGAATATTATACTGCAATGTATAACTGCAGCAGCATACTTGTCAGAATATTATACTGCAATGTATAACTGCAGCAGTATACTTGTCAGAATATTATACTGCAATGTATAACTGCAGCAGCATACTTGTCAGAATATTATACTGCAATGTATAACTGCAGCAGCATACTTGTCAGAATATTATACTGTAATGTATAACTGCAGCAGTATACTTGTCAGAATATTATACTGCAATGTATAACTGCAGCAGCATACTTGTCAGAATATTATACTGTAATGTATAACTGCAGCAGCATACTTGTCAGAATATTATACTGCAATGTATAACTGCAGCAGCATACTTGTCAGAATATTATACTGCAATGTATAACTGCAGCAGCATACTTGTCAGAATATTATACTGCAATGTATAACTGCAGCAGCATACTTGTCAGAATATTATACTGTAATGTATACCTGCAGCAGCATACTTGTCAGAATATTATACTGCAATGTATAACTACAGCAGCATACTTGTCAGAATATTATACTGCAATGTATAACTGCAGCAGTATACTTGTCAGAATATTATACTGCAATGTATAACTGCAGCAGCATACTTGTCAGAATATTATACTGCAATGTATACCTGCAGCAGCATACTTGTCAGAATATCATACTGCAATGTATAACTGCAGCAGCATACTTGTCAGAATATTATACTGCAATGTATAACTACAGCAGCATACTTGTCAGAATATTATACTGCAATGTATAACTACAGCAGCATACTTGTCAGAATATTATACTGCAATGTATAACTGCAGCAGTATACTTGTCAGAATATTATACTGCAATGTATAACTGCAGCAGCATACTTGTCAGAATATTATACTGCAATGTATAACTGCAGCAGCATACTTGTCAGAATATTATACTGTAATGTATAACTGCAGCAGTATACTTGTCAGAATATTATACTGCAATGTATAACTGCAGCAGCATACTTGTCAGGATATTATACTGCAATGTATTACTGCAGCAACATACTTGTCAGAATATTATACTGCAATGTATAACTGCAGCAGCATACTTGTCAGAATATTATACTGCAATGTATAACTGTAGTCTCATACTTGTCAGAATATTATACTGCAATGTATTACTGCAGCAACATACTTGTCAGAATATTATACTGCAATGTATAACTGCAGCAGCATACTTGTCAGAATATTACACTGCAATGTATAACTGCAGCAGCATACTTGTCAGAATATTATACTGCAATGTATAACTGCAGCATCATACTTGTCAGAATATTATACTGCAATGTATAACTGCAGCAGCATACTTGTCAGAATATTATACTGCAATGTATAACTGCAGCAGCATACTTGTCAGAATATTATACTACAATGTATAACTGCAGCAGCATACTTGTCAGAATATTACACTGCAATGTATAACTGCAGCAGCATACTTGTCAGAATATTACACTGCAATGTATAACTGTAGTCTCATACTTGTCAGAATATTATACTGCAATGTATTACTGCAGCAACATACTTGTCAGAATATTATACTGCAATGTATAACTGCAGCAGCATACTTGTCAGAATATTACACTGCAATGTATAACTGCAGCAGCATACTTGTCAGAATATTATACTGCAATGTATAACTGCAGCAGCATACTTGTCAGAATATTATACTGCAATGTATAACTGCAGCAGCATACTTGTCAGAATATTATACTGCAATGTATAACTGCAGCAGCATACTTGTCAGAATATTATACTGCAATGTATAACTGCAGCAGCATACTTGTCAGAATATTATACTGCAATGTATAACTGCAGCAGCATACTTGTCAGAATATTATACTGCAATGTATAACTGCAGCAGCATACTTGTCAGAATATTACACTGCAATGTATAACTGCAGCAGCATACTTGTCAGAATATTACACTGCAATGTATAACTGCAGCAGCATACTTGTCAGAATATTACACTGCAATGTATAACTGCAGCAGCATACTTGTCAGAATATTATACTGCAATGTATAACTGCAGCAGCATACTTGTCAGAATATTACACTGCAATGTATAACTGCAGCAGCATACTTGTCAGAATATTACACTGCAATGTATAACTGCAGCAGCATACTTGTCAGAATATTACACTGCAATGTATAACTGCAGCAGCATACTTGTCAGAATATTATACTGCAATGTATAACTGCAGCAGCATACTTGTCAGAATATTATACTGCAATGTATAACTGCAGCAGCATACTTGTCAGAATAATACACTGCAATGTATAACTGCAGCAGCATACTTGTCAGAATATTATACTGCAATGTATAACTGCAGCAACATACTTGTCAGAATATTATACTGCAATGTATTACTGCAGCAACACTTGACAGAATATTATACTGCAATGTATAACTGCAGCAGCATACTTGTCAGAATATTATACTGCAATGTATAACTGCAGCAGCATACTTGTCAGAATATTATACTGTAATGTATAACTGCAGCAGCATACTTGTCAGAATATTATACTGTTATGTATAACTCCAGTAGCATACTTGTCAGAATATTATACTGTAATGTATAACTGCAGCAGCATACTTGTCAGAATATTATACTGTAATGTATAACTGCAGCAGCATACTTGTCAGAATATTATACTGTAATGTATAACTGCAGCAGCATACTTGTCAGAATATCATACTGCAATGTATAACTGCAGCAGCATACTTGTCAGAATATTATACTGCAATGTATAACTGCAGCAGCATACTTGTCAGAATATTATACTGCAATGTATAACTGCAGCAGTATACTTGTCAGAATATTATACTGCAATGTATAACTGCAGCAGCATACTTGTCAGAATATTATACTGCAATGTATAACTGCAGCAGCATACTTGTCAGAATATTATACTGCAATGTATAACTGCAGCAGTATACTTGTCAGAATATTATACTGCAATGTATAACTGCAGCAGCATACTTGTCAGAATATTATACTGCAATGTATAACTGCAGCAGCATACTTGTCAGAATATCATACTGCAATGTATAACTGCAGCAGCATACTTGTCAGAATATTATACTGCAATGTATAACTGCAGCAGCATACTTGGCAGAATATTATACTGCAATGTATAACTGCAGCAGCATACTTGTCTGAATATTATACTGCAATGTATAACTGCAGGAGCACTTGTCAGAATATTATACTGCAATGTATAACTGCAGCAGCATACTTGTCTGAATATTATACTGCAATGTATAACTGCAGCAGCATACTTGTCAGAATATTACACTGCAATGTATAACTGCAGCAGCATACTTGTCAGAATATTATACTGCAATGTATAACTGCAGCAGTATACTTGTCAGAATATTATACTGCAATGTATAACTGCAGCAGCATACTTGTCAGAATATTATACTGCAATGTATAACTGCAGCAGCATACTTGTCAGAATATTATACTGCAATGTATAACTGCAGCAGCATACTTGTCAGAATATTATACTGCAATGTATAACTGCAGCAGTATACTTGTCAGAATATTATACTGCAATGTATAACTGCAGCAGCATACTTGTCAGAATATTATACTGCAATGTATAACTGCAGCAGCATACTTGTCAGAATATTATACTGTAATGTATAACTGCAGCAGTATACTTGTCAGAATATTATACTGCAATGTATAACTGCAGCAGCATACTTGTCAGAATATTATACTGCAATGTATAACTGCAGCAGCATACTTGTCAGGATATTATACTGCAATGTATTACTGCAGCAACATACTTGTCAGAATATTATACTGCAATGTATAACTGCAGCAGCATACTTGTCAGAATATTATACTGCAATGTATAACTGTAGTCTCATACTTGTCAGAATATTATACTGCAATGTATTACTGCAGCAACATACTTGTCAGAATATTATACTGCAATGTATAACTGCAGCAGCATACTTGTCAGAATATTACACTGCAATGTATAACTGCAGCAGCATACTTGTCAGAATATTATACTGCAATGTATAACTGCAGCATCATACTTGTCAGAATATTATACTGCAATGTATAACTGCAGCAGCATACTTGTCAGAATATTATACTGCAATGTATAACTGCAGCAGCATACTTGTCAGAATATTATACTACAATGTATAACTGCAGCAGCATACTTGTCAGAATATTACACTGCAATGTATAACTGCAGCAGCATACTTGTCAGAATATTACACTGCAATGTATAACTGTAGTCTCATACTTGTCAGAATATTATACTGCAATGTATTACTGCAGCAACATACTTGTCAGAATATTATACTGCAATGTATAACTGCAGCAGCATACTTGTCAGAATATTATACTGCAATGTATAACTGCAGCAGCATACTTGTCAGAATATTATACTACAATGTATAACTGCAGCAGCATACTTGTCAGAATATTATACTGCAATGTATAACTGCAGCAGCATACTTGTCAGAATATTATACTGCAATGTATAACTGCAGCAGCATACTTGTCAGAATATTATACTGCAATGTATAACTGCAGCAGCATACTTGTCAGAATATTACACTGCAATGTATAACTGCAGCAGCATACTTGTCAGAATATTACACTGCAATGTATAACTGCAGCAGCATACTTGTCAGAATATTACACTGCAATGTATAACTGCAGCAGCATACTTGTCAGAATATTATACTGCAATGTATAACTGCAGCAGCATACTTGTCAGAATATTACACTGCAATGTATAACTGCAGCAGCATACTTGTCAGAATATTACACTGCAATGTATAACTGCAGCAGCATACTTGTCAGAATATTACACTGCAATGTATAACTGTAGTCTCATACTTGTCAGAATATTATACTGCAATGTATTACTGCAGCAACATACTTGTCAGAATATTATACTGCAATGTATAACTGCAGCAGCATACTTGTCAGAATATTATACTGCAATGTATAACTGCAGCAGCATACTTGTCAGAATATTATACTACAATGTATAACTGCAGCAGCATACTTGTCAGAATATTATACTGCAATGTATAACTGCAGCAGCATACTTGTCAGAATATTATACTGCAATGTATAACTGCAGCAGCATACTTGTCAGAATATTATACTGCAATGTATAACTGCAGCAGCATACTTGTCAGAATATTACACTGCAATGTATAACTGCAGCAGCATACTTGTCAGAATATTACACTGCAATGTATAACTGCAGCAGCATACTTGTCAGAATATTACACTGCAATGTATAACTGCAGCAGCATACTTGTCAGAATATTATACTGCAATGTATAACTGCAGCAGCATACTTGTCAGAATATTACACTGCAATGTATAACTGCAGCAGCATACTTGTCAGAATATTACACTGCAATGTATAACTGCAGCATACTGTATATATACATACAATTGAAGAGGCTGCTAGCCCTGTAGTTACCCCCCTGGCGTAGGCAGTGGAGTGATGGGCTGCCTGTCAGTGTCATGCTGACAGGTACAATACACAGCAATACAGAAATACTGCTAATATGATCAGAACATGTCGTATATGAGAGATCCCCTGCCCAATGAGACAACAGAATGGTAAGTGATTCATGGGGGGAGGGTTCGCCATGAGATCATATGACTCCACGTTAGAGACAGATCCTGTGTTATTCCTCCTGGCAGTGTGTGAGGTGATAGGGGATAGGATTAGGTATCAGTGATGATTGTGCGGGGACTCGCTGCCATCTAGTAACATTTACCACAGGAGTAACAGAGGAACAACACAGCAGAGGAGTAGGGGAAGAAATATTTTATGAGAACAGTCATTAACTTGGGGGGAGGGGGGGTCCCCTGTAACATTTCTCTTCTGATATTTATACTATGATTCCAGGAAATCCTCTGCCCCCCCCCCCCCGCCCCCAGTATACGGGGGGCACCCGCTGCCCTGTGATATTACGTCTCTACCAGTTCACTGGTCGCTTCGAGGAAACGAAACCCAAGTGTATTTTCACATCCTTAAAACACTTACGTCTCAATGTTCCACCACCTGCTGTGAACGCGCTGAGGATTACAGGACTTGCAGCGTCATAACGTGGAACACGTGGACAGACACCTCCGGCCGTGGTCATTTCTAGTACGCGGACGTTTACTAAAGTGTCGGCGCCAGTTTTCTGTCTGACTTTGCACTGAAAAGAACCTGCAGACTCCGTGTACACTTCTGTGTCGCGGCTGCTCGGTGTCCGACAAGACAGAAATAATGTGCAGCTAAAGCGGCGGTTACTGCTTAGTCTGACCGTGCGCCACATTTATTACGTACCGCTCCACAATTCTGCACCAGGAACAAAGTGCCCCCAAAAAAATGGTGATACTTCCCGAGCAGCGCAGGGGGCGCCAGATTCATAAAGCCCCGACACCATCTGCCGACCCCTGCTCAATCCACAGGACCCTACACATAATACAGACTGCACTACTACTGGTGAATGTGGCCCATTGTATGCGCTATACATGAACTGATTTACCAGTCTCTATAATTGTCTCCTTACACTAGTAGTGACAGACAACATGATATACCCTGGGTGCTCCCCCAACACTGATGTGTGATCTCTGTCCTTCATAATGTCTACTCTGGATACTCTCCTTGAAATCTATCCTTGTACTCTCCTCTCTCTATATACAGATACACAGATACACAGTCTGTGTGATCTCCCACCTAATAGAGAATCTATCCTTGTACTCTCCTCTCTCTATATACAGATACACAGATACACAGTCTGTGTGATCTTCCACCTAATAGAGAATCTATCCTTGCACTCTACTCTCTCTATATACTGATACACAGCCTCTGTGTGCTCTGACTCCACTGGAAAGTCTGGATCTTTTTGACTAATGCACAACCTATGTTAATTCTCCCCATTCACCAGCAGAGTCTGTCCTGGGTGCCCTCATCTCCCTGTGACTCCCTTCTCCTGCAGAGTCTGTCCTGGGTGCCCTCATCTCCCTGTGACTCCCTTCTCCTGCAGAGTCTGTCCTGGGTGCCCTCATCTCCCTGTGACTCCCTTCTCCTGCTGAGTCTGTCCTGGGTGCTCTCATCTCCCTGTGACTCCCTTCTCCTGCAGAGTCTGTCCTGGGTGCTCTCATCTCCCTGTGACTCCCTTCTCCTGCAGAGTCTGTCCTGAGTGCCCTCATCTCCCTGTGACTCCCTTCTCCTGCAGAGTCTGTCCTGGGTGCCCTCATCTCCCTGTGACTCCCTTCTCCTGCAGAGTCTGTCCTGGGTGCCCTCATCTCCCTGTGACTCCCTTCTCCTGCTGAGTCTGTCCTGGGTGCTCTCATCTCCCTGTGACTCCCCTTCTCCTGCTGAGTCTGTCCTGGGTGCCCTCATCTCCCTGTGACTCCCTTCTCCTGCAGAGTCTGTCCTGGGTGCCCTCATCTCCCTGTGACTCCCTTCTCCTGCAGAGTCTGTCCTGGTTGCCCTCATCTCCCTGTGACTCCCTTCTCCTGCAGAGTCTGTCCTGGGTGCTCTCATCTCCCTGTGACTCCCTTCTCCTGCAGAGTCTGTCCTGGGTGCCCTCATCTCCCTGTGACTCCCCTTCTCCTGCTGAGTCTGTCCTGGGTGCTCTCATCTCCCTGTGACTCCCTTCTCCTGCAGAGTCTGTCCTGGGTGCCCTCATCTCCCTGTGACTCCCTTCTCCTGCAGAGTCTGTCCTGGGTGCCCTCATCTCCCTGTGACTCCCTTCTCCTGCAGAGTCTGTCCTGGATGCTCTCATCTCCCTGTGACTCCCTTCTCCTGCAGAGTCTGTCCTGGGTGCCCTCATCTCCCTGTGACTCCCTTCTCCTGCAGAGTCTGTCCTGGGTGCTCTCATCTCCCTGTGACTCCCCTTCTCCTGCAGAGTCTGTCCTGGGTGCCCTCATCTCCCTGTGACTCCCTTCTCCTGCAGAGTCTGTCCTGGGTGCTCTCATCTCCCTGTGACTCCCTTCTCCTGCAGAGTCTGTCCTGGGTGCTCTCATCTCCCTGTGACTCCCTTCTCCTGCAGAGTCTGTCCTGGGTGCTCTCATCTCCCTGTGACTCCCTTCTCCTGCAGAGTCTGTCCTGGGTGCCCTCATCTCCCTGTGACTCCCTTCTCCTGCAGAGTCTGTCCTGGGTGCCCTCATCTCCCTGTGACTCCCTTCTCCTGCAGAGTCTGTCCTGGGTGCCCTCATCTCCCTGTGACTCCCCTTCTCCTGCAGAGTCTGTCCTGGGTGCCCTCATCTCCCTGTGACTCCCTTCTCTGCAGAGTCTGTCCTGGGTGCCCTCATCTCCCTGTGACTCCCTTCTCTGCAGAGTCTGTCCTGGGTGCCCTCATCTCCCTGTGACTCCCTTCTCTGCAGAGTCTGTCCTGGGTGCCCTCATCTCCCTGTGACTCCCTTCTCTGCAGAGTCTGTCCTGGGTGCCCTCATCTCCCTGTGACTCCCCTTCTCCTGCTGAGTCTGTCCTGGGTGCTCTCATCTCCCTGTGACTCCTCTCCTGCAGAGTCTGTCCTGGGTGCCCTCACCTCCCTGTGACTCCCTTCTCCTGTAGAGTCTGTCCTGGGTGCTCTCATCTCCCTGTGACTCCCTTCTCCTGCAGAGTCTGTCCTGGGTGCCCTCATCTCCCTGTGACTCCCTTCTCCTGTAGAGTCTGTCCTGGGTGCCCTCATCTCCCTGTGACTCCCCTTCTCCTGCAGAGTCTGTCCTGGGTGCCCTCATCTCCCTGTGACTCCCTTCTCCTGCAGAGTCTGTCCTGGGTGCCCTCATCTCCCTGTGACTCCCTTCTCCTGCAGAGTCTGTCCTGGGTGCTCTCATATCCCTGTGACTCCCTTCTCCTGTAGAGTATGTCCTGGGTGCTCTCATCTCTTTGTGACTCCCCTTCTCCTGCAGAGTCTGTCCTGGGTGCTCTCATCTCTTTGTGACTCCCCTTCTCCTGCAGAGTCTGTCCTGGGTGCCCTCATCTCCCTGTGACTCCCTTCTCCTGCAGAGTCTTTCCTGGGTGCTCTCATCTCCCTGTGACTCCCTTCTCCTGCAGAGTCTGTCCTGGGTGCTCTCATCTCCCTGTGACTCCCTTTCTCCTGCTGAGTCTGTCCTGGGTGCCCTCATCTCCCTGTGACTCCATTCTCCTGCAGAGTCTGTCCTGGGTGCTCTCATCTCCCTGTGACTCCCTTCTCCTGCAGAGTCTGTCCTGGGTGCCCTCATCTCCCTGTGACTCCCTTCTCCTGCAGAGTCTGTCCTGGGTGCTCTCATCTCCCTGTGACTCCCTTCTCCTGCAGAGTCTGTCCTGGGTGCTCTCATCTCCCTGTGACTCCTCTCCTGCAGAGTCTGTCCTGGGTGCCCTCATCTCCCTGTGACTCCCTTCTCCTGCAGAGTCTGTCCTGGGTGCTCTCATCTCCCTGTGACTCCCTTCTCCTGCAGAGTCTGTCCTGGGTGCCCTCATCTCCATGTGACTCCCTTCTCCTGCAGAGTCTGTCCTGGGTGCCCTCATCTCCCTGTGACTCCCTTCTCCTGCAGAGTATGTCCTGGGTGCCCTCATCTCCCTGTGACTCCCTTCTCCTGCAGAGTATGTCCTGGGTTCCCTCATCTCCCTGTGACTCCCTTCTCCTGCAGAGTCTGTCCTGGGTGCCCTCATCTCCCTGTGACTCCCTTCTCCTGCAGAGTCTGTCCTGGGTGCTCTCATCTCCCTGTGACTCCCTTCTCCTGCAGAGTCTGTCCTGGGTGCCCTCATCTCCCTGTGACTCCCCTTCTCCTGCAGAGTCTGTCCTGGGTGCCCTCATCTCCCTGTGACTCCCCTTCTCCTGCAGAGTCTGTCCTGGGTGCCCTCATCTCCCTGTGACTCCCTTCTCCTGCAGAGTCTGTCCTGGGTGCCCTCATCTCCCTGTGACTCCCCTTCTCCTGCAGAGTCTGTCCTGGGTGCCCTCATCTCCCGGTGACTCCCTTCTCCTGCAGAGTCTGTCCTGGGTGCCCTCATCTCCCTGTGACTCCCCTTCTCCTGCAGAGTCTGTCCTGGGTGCTCTTATCTCCCTTCACAATAATAACTTAAAGGGATTGTGTTCACATTCTATTTATTTTTTTATAGCAGTTGGAAACCTCAATATTATAAATAAAGTAGAAAATAATTCCAAATAAAATCAATAAAATTCCTCCAGATCCCATTGGTAAATTGACTTCTGCTTGATCACAGGATCCCAGGAATAATCTGTGGGAGAACCTGACAGCGAGCGATCATTTCCACTGCTCCCTCTTCTGGGTTCCTCTTCTTGTCCCGTTGCCTCCGTTCCTCTTGTGGCGCCGGTCAGACCTGGGACCTCTGCATTTTATTCTCAGTTCAGCTTTGGTGGTTGTTTAGTTTTTAGGAGCCTCAGATGTTCCTACTAGAAGGGGTGAGAACATCGCGTGTGGCTCTAGGGCTCGCAGAGGACTTGTCCCCCCTCCTGTGGTTTGGGGCGGGAGGTCGGGTTTTTTCACAGAACTTCCTGACTTTTATCACAGAGAAGAAATAGACAGATGAGGGACGTCGCTGCAGGAGGAGCGGATCACACAGGTGCATTTATATGGGACACACAGGCGCCCATGGGGTATAATAGGACACCATTCACACTGCCCCGAGGAGGAACACTCTGCAGCAGAAGCTGCTAATAATCTGCAGAAAGAGAGGGGGCCCCATAGTCCACGGTCCTGTCATGCCCCTAAGCAAAGGGCAAGAGCCTTCAGTAACTGCCCCTCTGCCCTTTTACAGCAGGGGCTATGGGAACATTCTTCAGGTACCTACCATAATCTGGAGGTGATTGGGGTCACCTAAACTGGGGGTATCATCCCTTGGCAGTTGAAACATCTGGGGGGGTCAATTCACCTGGGGATCACATCACCTATGGGTAGCATCCCCTAAGGAATCACACCTAGGGGTATCATTACATGGCAGTCACATTACCTGTTGCATGGCCTGGAGGTGTATAATCTGTATGTAGTGATCTACCCCTAGTGGTGGTGTATAATCTGTATGTAGTGATCTCCCCCTAGTGGTGGTGTATAATCTGTATGTAGTGATCTCCTCCTAGTGGTGGTGTATAATCTGTATGTAGTGATCTCCCCCTAGTGGTGGTGTATAATCTGTATGTAGTGATCTCCACCTAGTGGTGGTGTATAATCTGTATGTAGTGATCTCCTCCTAGTGGTGGTGTATAATCTGTATGTAGTGATCTCCTCCTAGTGGTGGTGTATAATCTGTATGTAGTGATCTCCCCCTAGTGGTGGTGTATAATGTGTATGTAGTGATCTCCCCCTAGTGGTGGTGTATAATGTGTATGTAGTGATCTCCTCCTAGTGGTGGTGTATAATGTGTATGTAGTGATCTCCCCCTAGTGGTGGTGTATAATGTGTATGTAGTGATCTCCCCCTAGTGGTGGTGTATAATCTGTATGTAGTGATCTCCTCCTAGTGGTGGTGTATAATGTGTATGTAGTGATCTCCCCCTAGTGGTGGTGTATAATCTGTATGTAGTGATGTCCTCCTAGTGGTGGTGTATAATCTGTATGTAGTGATCTCCTCCTAGTGGTGGTGTATAATCTGTATATAGTGATCTCCACCTAGTGGTGGTGTATAATCTGTATGTAGTGATCTCCCCCTAGTGGTGGTGTATAATGTGTATGTAGTGATCTCCTCCTAGTGGTGGTGTATAATGTGTATGTAGTGATCTCCTCCTAGTGGTGGTGTATAATGTGTATGTAGTGATCTCCCCCTAGTGGTGGTGTATAATCTGTATGTAGTGATCTCCTCCTAGTGGTGGTGTATAATGTGTATGTAGTGATCTCCTCCTAGTGGTGGTGTATAATCTGTATGTAGTGATCTCCACCTAGTGGTGGTGTATAATCTGTATGTAGTGATCTCCTCCTAGTGGTGGTGTATAATCTGTATGTAGTGATCTCCTCCTAGTGGTGGTGTATAATCTGTATGTAGTGATCTCCCCCTAGTGGTGGTGTATAATGTGTATGTAGTGATCTCCCCCTAGTGGTGGTGTATAATGTGTATGTAGTGATCTCCTCCTAGTGGTGGTGTATAATGTGTATGTAGTGATCTCCCCCTAGTGGTGGTGTATAATGTGTATGTAGTGATCTCCCCCTAGTGGTGGTATTTAATCTGTATGTAGTGATCTCCTCCTAGTGGTGGTGTATAATGTGTATGTAGTGATCTCCCCCTAGTGGTGGTGTATAATCTGTATGTAGTGATGTCCTCCTAGTGGTGGTGTATAATCTGTATGTAGTGATCTCCCCCTAGTGGTGGTGTATAATCTGTATGTAGTGATCTCCTCCTAGTGGTGGTGTATAATCTGTATGCAGTGATCTCCCCCTAGTGGTGGTGCATAATGTGTATGTAGTGAGCTCCTCCTAGTGTTGGTGTATAATCTGTATGTCGTGATCTCCCCCTAGTGGTGGTGTATAATGTGTATGTAGTGATCTCCTCCTAGTGGTGGTGCATAATGTGTATGTAGTGAGCTCCTCCTAGTGTTGGTGTATAATCTGTATGTCGTGATCTCCCCCTAGTGGTGGTGTATAATGTGTATGTAGTGATCTCCCCCTAGTGGTGGTGTATAATGTGTATGTAGTGATCTCCCCCTAGTGGTGGTGTATAATGTGTATGTAGTGATCTCCCCCTAGTGGTGGTGTATAATGTGTATGTAGTGATCTCCCCCTAGTGGTGGTGTATAATCTGTATGTAGTGATCTCCTCCTAGTGGTGGTGTATAATCTGTATGTAATGATCTCCTCCTAGTGGTGGTGTATAATCTGTATGTAGTGATCTCCCCCTAGTGGTGGTGTATAATGTGTATGTAGTGATCTCCTCCTAGTGGTGGTGTATAATCTGTATGTAGTGATCTCCCCCTAGTGGTGGTGTATAATGTGTATGTAGTGATCTCCCCCTAGTGGTGGTGTATAATCTGTATGTAGTGATGTCCCCCTAGTGGTAGTGTATAATCTGTATGTAGTGATCTCCCCCTAGTGGTAGTGTATAATGTGTAAGTAGTGACCTCCCCCTAGTGGTGGTGTATAATGTGTATGTAGTGATCTCCCCCTAGTGGTGGTGTATAATCTGTATGTAGAGATCTCCTCCTAGTGGTGGTGTATAATCTGTATGTAGTGATCTCCTCCTAGTGGTGGTGTATAATCTGTATGTAGTGAGCTCCCCCTAGTGGTGGTGTATAATCTGTATGTAGTGATCTCCCCCTAGTGGTGGTGTATAATCAGTATGTAGTGATCTCCTCCTAGTGATGGTGTATAATCTGTATATAGTGATCTCCTCCTAGTGGTGGTGTATAATGTGTATGTAGTGATCTCCTCCTAGTGATGGTGTATAATCTGTATATAGTGATCTCCCCCTAGTGGTGGTGTATAATGTGTATGTAGTGATCTCCCCCTAGTGGTGGTGTATAATGTGTATGTAGTGAGTTCCCCCTAGTGGTGGTGTATAATCTGTATGTAGTGATCTCCCCCTAGTGGTGGTGTATAATCAGTATGTAGTGATCTCCTCCTAGTGATGGTGTATAATCTGTATGTAGTGATCTCCCCCTAGTGGTGGTGTATAATGTGTATGTAGTGATCTCCCCCTAGTGGTGGTGTATAATGTGTATGTAGTGATCTCCCCCTAGTGGTGGTGTATAATCTGTATGTAGTGATCTCCTCCTAGTGGTGGTGTATAATGTGTATGTAGTGATCTCACCCTAGTGGTGGTGTATAATCTGTATGTAGTGATCTCCCCCTAGTGGTGGTGTATAATCTGTATGTAGTGATCTCCTCCTAGTGGTGATTTATAATCTGTATGTAGTGATCTCCTCCTAGTGGTGGTGTATAATCTGTATGTAGTGATCTCCTCCTAGTGGTGGTGTATAATCTGTATGTAGTGATCTCCTCCTAGTGGTGGTGTATAATATGTATGTAGTGATCTCCCCCTAGTGGTGGTGTATAATGTGTATGTAGTGATCTCCCCCTAGTGGTGGTGTATAATCTGTATGTAGTGATCTCCTCCTAGTGGTGGTGTATAATGTGTATGTAGTGATCTCACCCTAGTGGTGGTGTATAATCTGTATGTAGTGATCTCCCCCTAGTGGTGGTGTATAATCTGTATGTAGTGATCTCCCCCTAGAAGTGGTGTATAATCTGTATGTAGTGATCTCCTCCTAGTGGTGATTTATAATCTGTATGTAGTGATCTCCTCCTAGTGGTGGTGTATAATCTGTATGTAGTGATCTCCTCCTAGTGGTGGTGTATAATCTGTATGTAGTGATCTCCTCCTAGTGGTGGTGTATAATATGTATGTAGTGATCTCCTCCTAGTGGTGGTGTATAATCTGTATGTAGTGATCTCCCCCTAGTGGTGGTGTATAATGTGTATGTAGTGATCTCCCCCTAGTGGTGGTGTATAATGTGTATGTAGTGATCTCCCCCTAGTGGTGGTGTATAATCTGTATGTAGTGATCTCCCCCTAGTGGTGGTGTATAATGTGTATGTAGTGATCTCCCCCTAGTGGTGGTGTATAATGTGTATGTAGTGATCTCCCCCTAGTGGTGGTGTTTAATGTGTATGTAGTGATCTCCCCCTAGTGGTGGTGTATAATCTGTATGTAGTGAGCTCTCCCTAGTGGTGGTGTATAATGTGTATGTAGTGATCTCCCCCTAGTGGTGGTGTATAATCTGTATGTAGTGATCTCCCCCTAGTGGTGGTGTATAATCTGTATGTAGTGATCTCCCCCTAGTGGTGGTGTATATACTGTATGTAGTGATCTCCCCCTAGTGGTGTTGTATAATCTGTATGTAGTGATCTCCCCCTAGTGGTGGTGTATAATATTTAAGTAGTGATCACCTCCTAGTGGTGGTGTATAATGTGTATGTAGTGATCTCCTCCTAGTGGAGGTGTATAATCTGTATGTAGTGATCTCCCCCTAATGGTGGTGTATAATCTGTATGTAGTGATCTCCTCCTAGTGGTGGTGTATAATCTGTATGTAGTGATCTCCCCCTAGTGGTGGTGTATAATATTTAAGTAGTGATCACCTCCTAGTGGTGGTGTATAATGTGCATGTAGTGATCTCCTCCTAGTGGAGGTGTATAATCTGTATGTAGTGATCTCCCCCTAGTGGTGGTGTATAATCTGTATGTAGTGATCTCCTCCTAGTGGAGGTGTATAATCTGTATGTAGTGATCTCCCCCTAGTGGTGGTGTATAATCTGTATGTAGTGATCTCCCCCTAGTGGTGGTGTATAATCTGTATGTAGTGATCTCATTCTAGTGGTGGTGTATAATCTGTATGTAGTGATCTCCTCCTAGTGGTGGTGTATTATCTGTATGTAGTGATCTTCCCCTAGTGGTGGTGTATAATGTGTATGTAGTGATCTCCTCCTAGTGGTGGTGTATAATCTGTATGTAGTGATCTCCTCCTAGTGGTGGTGTATAATGTGTATGTAGTGATCTCCTTCTAGTGATGGTGTATAATCTGCAGTGATCTCCCCCTAGCGGTGGTGTATAATCTGTATGTAGTGATCTCCCCCTAGTGGTGGTGTATAATATGTATGTAGTGACCTCCCTCTAGTGGTGGTGTATAATCTGTATGTAGTGATCTCCCCCTAGTGGTGGTGTATAATGTGTATGTAGTGATCTCCCCCTAGTGGTGGTGTATAATGTGTATGTAGTGATCTCCCCCTAGTGGTGGTGTATAATGTGTATGTAGTGATCTCCTCCTAGTGGTGGTGTATAATCTGCATGTAGTGAGCTCCTCCTAGTGGTGGTGTATAATCTGTATGTAGTGATCTCCTCCTAGTGGTGGTGTATAATGTGTATGTAGTGATCTCCCCCTAGTGGTGGTGTATAATGTGTATGTAGTGAGCTCCTCCTAGTGGTGGTGTATAATCTGTATGTAGTGATCTCCTCCTAGTGGTGGTGTATAATCTGTATGTAGTGATCTCCCCCTAGTGGTGGTGTATAATCTGTATGTAGTGATCTCCTCCTAGTGGTGGTGTATAATCTGTATGTAGTGATCTCCCCCTAGTGGTGGTGTATAATCTGTATGTAGTGATCTCCCCCTAGTGGTGGTGTATAATCTGTATGTAGTGATCTCCTCCTAGTGGTGGTGTATGATGTGTATGTAGTGATCTCCTCCTAGTGGTGGTGTATAATCTGTATGTAGTGATCTCCCCCTAATGGTGGTGTATAATCTGTATGTAGTGATCTCCCCCTAGTGGTGGTGTATAATCTGTATGTAGTGATCTCCTCCTAGTAATGGTGAATAATGTGTATGTAGTGATCTCCCCCTAGTGGTGGTGTATAATGTGTATGTAGTGATCTCCCCCTAGTGGTAGTGTATAATGTGTATGTAGTGATCTCCTCCTAGTGGTGGTGTATAATGTGTATGTAGTGATCTCCTCCTAGTGGTGGTGTATAATCTGTATGTAGTGACCTCCCTCTAGTGGTGGTGTATAATGTGTATGTAGTGATCTCCCCCTAGTGGTGGTGTATAATCTGTATGTAGTGATCTCCTCCTAGTGGTGGTGTATAATCTGTATGTAGTGATCTCCCCCTAGTGGTGGTGTATAATCTGTATGTAGTGATCTCCTCCTAGTGGTGGTGTATAATGTGTATGTAGTGATCTCCTCCTAGTGGTGGTGTATAATCTGTATGTAGTGACCTCCCTCTAGTGGTGGTGTATAATGTGTATGTAGTGATCTCCTCCTAGTGGTGGTGTATAATCTGTATGTAGTGATCTCCTCCTAGTGGTGGTGTATAATCTGTATGTAGTGATCTCCCCCTAGTGGTGGTGTATAATGTGTATGTAGTGATCTCCTCCTAGTGGTGGTGTATAATCTGTATGTAGTGATCTCCCCCTAGTGGTGGTGTATAATCTGTATGTAGTGATCTCCCCCTAGTGGTGGTGTATAATCTGTATGTAGTGATCTCCCCCTAGTGGTGGTGTATAATATGTATGTAGTGACCTCCCTCTAGTGGTGGTGTATAATCTGTATGTAGTGATCTCCCCCTAGTGGTGGTGTATAATCTGTATGTAGTCATCTTCTCCTAGTGGTGGTGTATAATCTGTATGTAGTGATCTCTCCCTAGTGGTGGTGTATAATCTGTATGTAGTGATCTCCCCCTAGTGGTGGTGTATAATCTGTATGTAGTGATCTCCCCCTAGTGGTGGTGTATAATCTGTATGTAATGATCTCCCCCTAGTGGTGGTGTATAATCTGTATGTAGTGATGGTGTATAATCTGTATGCAGTGATCTCCCCCTAGTGGTGGTGTATAATCTGTATGTAGTGATCTCCCCCTAGTGGTGGTGTATAATGTGTATGTAGTGATCTTCCCCTAGTGGTGGTGTATAATGTGTATGTAGTGATCTCCCCCTAGTGGTGGTGTATAATCTGTATGTAGTGATCTCCCCCTAGTGGTGGTGTATAATGTGCATGTAGTGATCTCCCCCTAGTGGTGGTGTATAATGTGTATGTAGTGATCTCCCCCTAGTGGTGGTGTATAATGTGTATGTAGTGATCTCCCCCTAGTGGTGGTGTATAATCTGTATGTAGTGATCTCCTCCTAGTGGTGGTGTATAATCTGTATGTAGTGATCTCCTCCTAGTGGTGGTGTATAATCTGTATGTAGTGATCTCCTCCTAGTGGTGGTGTATAATCTGTATGTAGTGATCTCCTCCTAGTGGTGGTGTATAATCTGTATGTAGTGACCTCCCCCTAGTGGTGGTGTATAATCTGTATGTAGTGATCTCCCCCTAGTGGTGGTGTATAATGTGTATGTAGTGATCTCCCCCTAGTGGTGGTGTATAATCTGTATGTAGTGATCTCCCCCTAGTGGTGGTGTATAATGTGCATGTAGTGATCTCCCCCTAGTGGTGGTGTATAATGTGTATGTAGTGATCTCCCCCTAGTGGTGGTGTATAATGTGTATGTAGTGATCTCCCCCTAGTGGTGGTGTATAATCTGTATGTAGTGATCTCCTTCTAGTGGTGGTGTATAATCTGTATGTAGTGATCTCCTCCTAGTGGTGGTGTATAATGTGTATGTAGTGATCTCCCCCTAGTGGTGGTGTATAATCTGTATGTAGTGATCTCCCCCTAGTGGTGGTGTATAATGTGTATGTAGTGATCTCCTCCTAGTGGTGGTGTATAATCTGTATGTAGTGATCTCCTCCTAGTGGTGGTGTATAATCTGTATGTAGTGACCTCCCCCTAGTGGTGGTTTATAATCTGTATGTAGTGATCTCCCCCTAGTGGTGGTGTATAATGTGTATGTAGTGATCTCCCCCTAGTGGTGGTGTATAATGTGTATGTAGTGATCTCCCCCTAGTGGTGGTGTATAATCTGTATGTAGTGATCTCCCCCTAGTGGTGGTGTATAATCTGTATGTAGTGATCTCCCCCTAGTGGTGGTGTATAATGTGTGTGTAGTGATCTCCCCCTAGTGGTGGTGTATAATCTGTATGTAGTGATCTCCCCCTAGTGGTGGTGTATAATGTGCATGTAGTGATCTCCCCCTAGTGGTGGTGTATAATCTGTATATAGTGATCTCCCCCTAGTGGTGGTGTATAATCTGTATGTAGTGATCTCCTCCTAGTGGTGGTGTATAATCTGTATGTAGTGATCTCCTCCTAGTGGTGGTGTATAATGTGTATGTAGTGATCTCCCCCTGGTGGGGATTTATAATGTGTATGTAGTGATCTCCTCTTAGTGGTAGTGTATAATGTGTATGTAGTGATCTCCCCCTAGTGGTGGTGTATAATGTGTATGTAGTGATCTCCTCCTAGTGGTGGTGTATAATCTGTATGTAGTGATCTCCCCCTAGTGATGGTGTATAATCTGTATGTAGTGATCTCCCCCTAGTGGTGATGTATATTCTGTATGTAGTGATCTCCCTCTAGTGGTGGTGTATAATCTGTATGTAGTGAACTCCTCCTAGTGGTGATGTATAATGTGTATGTAGTGATCTCCTCCTAGTAGTGGTGTATAATGTGTATGTAGTGATCTCCCCCTAGTGGTGGTGTATAATGTGTATGTAGTGATCTCCCCCTAGTGGTGGTGTATAATATGTATGTAGTGATCTCCCCCTAGTGGTGGTGTATAATGTGTATGTAGTGATCTCTCCCTAGTGGTGGTGTATAATCTGTATGTAGTGAGCTCCCCCTAGTGGTGGTGTATAATGTGTATGTAGTGATCTCCCCCTAGTGGTGGTGTATAATCTGTATGTAGTGATCTCCCCCTAGTGGTGGTGTATAATCTGTATATAGTGATCTCCCCCTAGTGGTGGTGTATAATCTGTATGTAGTGAGCTCCCCCTAGTGGTGATGTATAATCTGTATGTAGTGATCTCCTCCTAGTGGTGGTGTATAATGTGTATGTAGTGATCTCCTCCTAGTGGTGGTGTATAATCTGTATGTAGTGATCTCCCCCTAGTGGTGGTGTATAATCTGTATGTAGTGATCTCCTCCTAGTGGTGATGTATAATCTGTATGTAGTGAGCTCCCCCTAGTGGTGGTGTATAATGTGTATGTAGTGAGCTCCCCCTAGTGGTTTTGTGTAATCTGTATGTAGTGATCTTCCCCTAGTGGTGGTGTATAATGTGTATGTAGTGATCTCCTCCTAGTGGTGGTGTATAATGTGTATGTAGTGATCTCCCCCTAGTGGTTTTGTGTAATCTGTATGTAGTGATCTCCTCCTAGTGGTGGTGTATAATGTGTATGTAGTGATCTCCTCCTAGTGGTGGTGTATAATGTGTATGTAGTGATCTCCCCCTAGTGGTTTTGTGTAATCTGTATGTAGTGATCTTCCCCTAGTGGTGGTGTATAATGTGTATGTAGTGATCTCCCCCTAGTGGTGGTGTATAATGTGTATGTAGTGATCTCCCCCTAGTGGTGGTGTATAATCTGTATGTAGTGAGCTCCCCCTAGTGGTGGTGTATAATCTGTATATAGTGATCTCCTCCTAGTGGTGGTGTATAATGTGTATGTAGTGATCTCCCCCTAGTGGTGGTGTATAATATGTATGTAGTGATCTCCTCCTAGTGGTGGTGTATAATGTGTATGTAGTGATCTCCCCCTAGTGGTGGTGTATAATGTGTATGTAGTGATCTCCCCTAGTGCTGGTGTATAATCTGTATGTAGTGATCTCCTCCTAGTGGTGGTGTATAATCTGTATGTAGTGATCTCCTCCTAGTGGTGGTGTATAATGTGTATGTAGTGATCTCCCCCTAGTGGTGGTGTATAATCTGTATGTAGTGATCTCCTCCTAGTGGTGGTGTATAATGTGTATGTAGTGATCTCCTCCTAGTGGTGGTGTATAATCTGTATGTAGTGATCTCCTCCTAGTGGTGGTATATAATCTGTATGTAGTGATCTCCTCCTAGTGGTGGTGTATAATCTGTATGTAGTGATCTCCTCCTAGTGGTGGTGTATAATGTGTATGTAGTGATCTCCTCCTAGTGGTGGTGTATAATGTGTATGTAGTGATCTCCCCCTAGTGGTGGTGTATAATGTGTATGTAGAGATCTCCTCCTAGTGCTGGTGTATAATCTGTATGTAGTGATCTCCCCCTAGTGGTGGTGTATAATGTGTATGTAGTGATCTCCTCCTAGTGGTGGTGTATAATCTGTATGTAGTGATCTCCCCCTAGTGGTGGTGTATAATGTGTATGTAGTGATCTCCCCCTAGTGGTGGTGTATAATCTGTATGTAGTGATCTCCTCCTAGTGGTGGTGTATAATCTGTATGTAGTGATCTCCTCCTAGTGGTGGTGTATAATGTGTATGTAGTGATCTCCTCCTAGTGGTGGTGTATAATGTGTATGTAGTGAGCTCCTTCTATTGGTCCACCCTGGCCTCTTCTTTTCATGTGAATCCGGGCATGAGGGTATTGTGTGTTGGGTTGGAGGCATCTTGTGATTCTCCGATCTTCTCCTGCAGGACGTGTCTTCTGGATATACATATGAATGCAGATTATGATGACATTACTTGAGTGGAAATGATGATGTTTGGACCCCAGGGTGGGTCTCCAGGAAGGATGACGGTCTCCTTGGTCCTTGGAGCAATGTTTATCTCCTTTGTGACAAGTTACGGCTTAAGAAACTGCATCAAGACATACGGACAGAATAACACATTTATCTGCATGAACCGCAATGAATTCAGCATAGACAGGATTGTGTCTGACATCCCCGATTCTGCCGTGCACCTCAATATATCACTAAACAACATCAGCACTTTACCGTGGAAGAGCTTCAGTCACCTCCCGAAACTCCAGAGCCTGGTCCTCAGGTACAACTACCTGCAGAAAGTAGAGTCCAGGGCCTTTCTAAATTTGAGTGGTTTGACTTATTTGGACTTGTCCTTCAACCTTCTACGCAGTTTACCTTCGGATGTTTTTTATGGACTTGATAATTTGACCACACTGCTCCTTTGTAAGAACAAACTTGTCTTCATCCATCTTCAGGCCTTCAAACCTCTTCTCAGCTTGAGAAGTCTCAACCTGTCGAGCAACTTCTTGAGTAACTTTAGTAGCGTTGTCAATGTCCTTCAGCCACTGGGCCACCTCAACAACCTGATCCTGTCCGATAACAACATCAGCCACCTGCTTCACACTCATCCACTTCCAAGCAGCTTGTCCACCTTATTCCTCTGCCAAAATCATCTCAGGGACTTGAAGTGCCACCAGGATTTACTAGTCAAGATTAGATATCTGGACCTGTCGCACAACAACATCACCTCCTCTTCCTTGCAAAAAGTAAACCTGAATAGCACAAAGTATTTAAAGGTAGCATCTAATCCTGATTTTGACATTCTGAAATTTTTGGAGAATCCCACCATTGCACCCGAGAACATCGACTACTCGGGATTAAACTTGAACTCTTCAGGTAAGTTACAGTTGATGTGTTCTCATTTAAGAGGCAAGAAAATTCATGACTTGAACCTAATTAAGAACAACATTACATATTTGCCCCCCGGCACACTGATGAATTGTAGCTCGGCAATACAGCTGGACCTGTCACACAATAGGCTCAAAAATTTCAACTGCTTGACGTTCCTCTCGCCCTTCAAACTCTCACACCTGACTATTGAACATAACCTCTTGAAAAGGTTACAGTCCTGCCGCCATTGGCCCATCTTCCACAATTTACAGTCCATTTCTCTCCGCTACAACAGGATCTGGTCGGTGGACAATAAAGCTTTCAGTTTTGCACCAAATTTGAAGACGTTAAAGCTTAACATCAACAATATTATCTTCCTGGGTAAACAATGTTTTTCTGGGTTAAAACATCTGACAAAGTTGCGACTTGATAACAACCTGATAACAGATCTCTACAACAATTCCTTCTTGGGTTTAAACAATCTTAGAACGCTCCTCCTTCGGAATAACAGGATTTCTGTGATTTTTGAACAGGTGTTCCAAGATCTAGAGAACTTGAACATTTTGGATCTAGGAGGAAACAAGATTACGCAAGTGACCAATGGCTCATTCATTGGGATGAAAAGTCTGTCGAAGCTGTATCTAGATAACAACCAGATTAAACATATCAGTGGGGGGATGTTCCATGGGGTAGAAGCCACCTTGCAGGTCTTGGACTTGGAGTCTAACAAGATAAGTTTTCTGACTTCCCGGCAAAACCTTACACCATTCTCAAACCTTCGGAACGTCTATGACTTAAAACTTCAGAGTCAACAGCCGCACGGTCTGATGGCCATCCCCAAAGGTTTCTTCACAGGTCTTCACAGCCTACGATCTTTGTATCTGGGAAACAACAGACTCACGCAGTTGGGGTTTGATGTGTTTGATGCACTTGGAAATCTGACGTTTCTCAATTTGGCAGAAGATTGTAATGGAGTTCAAAATCTCTCACCAGGAATTTTCAAAAACTTAGTCCACCTCAGATTCCTGGACCTGGAGAATATGTGTCTCCAGTCATTGAGCCCGAATGTCTTCTCAAATCTCACCAGTCTCAAAAGGCTCCAGTTGACAAAGAATGGGCTGAAACATATCGATGTAAGCATTTTTGACAACATGACCAATTTGAGTTATCTTGATATATATAAGTGTCCCCTGACGTGCACCTGTGATAACAAGGACTTCCAAAGATGGGTGAATGTATCACGTGTCCAGGTTGTCTACGCTTTTAACATAACGTGTAGCCATGACCGTTCATTGTTCTTCCATAACTTTGACACTCATGTCTGTGACCTTAAGGAAAAGCTCATACTGTTCTGCTGTTCTTTCACATTCTTGTGTCTTCTGATCATCATACCCATCGTCTACAGCAAATCCTACTGGCGTCTCAAGTATAACTACTTCCTCTTCATCTCCTGGCTGAATGAGCGCTGGAGTTCTAACAAGGACCTTTACAAGTATGACGCCTTTGTGTCCTACAACACCCGGGATGAGGATTGGGTATATGAAACCATGCTGCCCATGCTGGAGAGATGCCGCTCTTCCAAAGGGCTTCGACTTTGCCTCCACCATCGGGATTTCCAACTCGGCAGGGACATTGTAGACAACATTGTAGATAGCATCCACAATAGTCGGAAAACCCTGTGTGTGGTAAGCCGGAGCTACCTCCGAAGCGAGTGGTGCTCCATGGAGATGCAGCTGGCCAGCTACAAGTTGTTTGATGAAATGAGAGATGTCCTTGTTTTAGTCCTTTTGGAGGACATCCCTCTGAGAGAGCTCTCCACCTACCACAGGATGAGGAAGGTCATGCTGAAGAAGACTTACATTACATGGCCAAGGGAACCACAAGCTCAAAAGTTATTTTGGGCCAAGGTTAAAAAGGCATTGAGGGGTATCGAGGTGGAGGATGATGAAAGTGACTCTGTGATTAGTGATGATGAAAGCCGATGATAATATGTAACGTATTGTCCAATGTTTTATTCTTTATGGAGCAGAAAGGGAATAAATATAACAAAGGAACAGATTCCAGATGTGTCCTTGCAGATTATTTATGACAATGGTAACACCTTACAGCTCAGAACCATTCAGGTGGATTCACACGTATCATAATTAGGGACAGATATGAAAAATCTTTGTGTACAGAGAAGTCTGATATGGACTTGTAGGGATTTTTAGGGTAAGTTAAAATGAGGAGTCATGGGTCGGTCTCTACCCTGGTCTTCCATTGGTCCACATGCCATGGTGTCCATTGTCTCCATATGCCTCATTCTAGGTTTCCATTGGTTTATAGACCGATGGTCCATTGGTTCCATCTGCCTCGCTCTGCCCTTCCATTGACAGGATACAGATCTGGGTATTTATCCAGGACAGGGTAAGGACCGGCTGATTTTTAGTCCCCTACCTGTGGGTTGCACATATCTTTTGGACGTGGGCTGATGTACGTGGCCTGTAGACAACTGTCCTCCAGAATCCCAATGTATAATTGATCTATCTATGAATCGCATAAAGAGCCTGAGCATAAACCAGTAGAGCTCCGCTGTGCACTCGGGAATCTGCTTCGTGTGTTGTGTAGATGGAGCCGTAAATCTTCTGTAATACAACTGGACTCCAGCCATAAAATTTACAAAGTGGGGGGCAAAAGTCCAGGCAACCCATGGTCACTGCTCAGATCACTACAAGACCTAGAGAATTCTTCTAGGATGGGGGTCAGAAACATAAAGATGGGGTGACACAAGGAGATTCATCAGGTTCTTCCCTATTGGTAGTGGCAGCGAGTAATGACCCCAAACTATAGCCATTTGTTATAATTCTGTGGTCAAGGTCTTCCGAGATCTTTATACTACAGTATTCACTAATACAAACAGCGGGGAAAATAAGTATTCGATACACTGACAATTTTGACATCAAGTCTTTATTATTTTTGAAGCCCCCCAGACATATATATGTTATAAAGAATTGTATTCCTGGACAACGTCTTCAATAGTTGGTTCAATTCCTATTGTTCCATATGACTGTTTGTCCTCTGTAATGTAATTTTATATTTGTATTTGTCCCCTATGATTTGTAAACCGCTACGGAATATGATGCCGCCATATAAATAAAGATTATTATTATTCCCTTTGTTTGCAGTCCCAGAGGTTGGATGTTTCCTGTAGTTCTTGTAGTTTGCAGCAGGACTTGTGGTCCTCTCCACAATACAGATCTTCTCCGGATCTTCCAGGTTTCGGAGCTAACATTGCTTCGCCATAGATTTTGTATTGGGTTCAGGTCTGGAGACTATTGAGGCCTCTCCGGGACCTTGAAATGCTTATTCCGTAGCGGCTCCTAAGTTGTCCTGGATGTGTGTTTTGGGTCATTGCAATTCTGGAAGACATAGCCATGACCCAACTTCATGTTGGAAGACCCAGACATCTTCTGGTCTCTCTTCTTGGCTGGTGCTCTTACTGAGGAAAGGAGGCCAAAATCTATTGATACGCGGTCCCTTCCTTCCTTCATTCATCCATTCATCATCCAAACACGGCAAGAGGAGTCAAAACCAAAAAGTTCTAAACTGGTCTCATCTGACCTTATAACCTTTCCCCAACCTCCTCTGGATCACCCAGATGGTCACTCGGCCCGGACATGTGCTGCTGTGAGCGGAGGGACGTTGTCTGTCCTGTAGGATAATAATCCATGACGTTTCAGTGTGTTACTATCGATAATCTATAAAAATGAGGTCATAACTCTCTCTAAGTCATTGAATAGAACCTCCCGTGTAGTATTGGGTTTATATGGGACAGTCAACTTTTTGTTTCCTCCATAGTTGTAGCCTCTTCACCTGGCAGCTGTCTATTCTCCCATAGCCTATTCCTTCTTTGTATCTCTGGTCTTGGCCATGGTGGAGAGGTTCGAGTGTGATTGACTGTGTGGTCTTTAATACAAGTAATGACTAAACATTATAGACCTTTCCATTCTTTGTAGGAAAATCAGTTGTATCAAATACTTATCTTCCATCATCTCACCACCTTTAAGTGGCCATCTCCAAGAACTCCATCTTTCTTTACTGATTCTGGTGCAATTGATATTTATTAATCAGCCTCCACCACTACCGAGCAAACATTGGTGATAGTTTGGGCATCCAATATGGGTCTTTACTCTCAGGTGGGTGGTGTCAAGCTCTCAAGCCTAATTAGCATAGTGGATGCTAAATAATGCCTAGACGTGCCTCCTGTACGATAGAGACCTGGGCCCTGACCACCATCTTTGGAACAAGATTCATAATGACCTCTAAATCTCCCCCCGTAGAATATAGATGTAAGGTGTAAGGGGGTGGCTCGGAGCACTGGGAAGGACAGACACGACTGTGAACTCTAAACCGAGCCCCCTAAAACTGTCACTTGCCTACTTGCCTCACATATCCTAGGATGATACTGGACAACCACAAGGACAGACCCAAAACAAGACTTACTAACGAAAAACACAGAAAGCGAGGTCAGGGGTCTGGGTCATGAACAGAGTCCAAGGGATGGAGTAGCCTAAACCCTAATGTAAAATCTAATCTAAACCTCACTTCCTGGAGAAAGCTGCAGATCCAGAGGGTGGGTCGATGGACCTTAGGAGATGATACCAGGAGATGGTGTAGGAAAAGATTCTGAGGCAAGTGACTGTACAATTCGAGGCTGTCCATGAGACATGTCGTAGTATCCTCAAGGGGTAAATATTGGACGGCAATGAATACAGTCAATAAGTTTTGGGGTCCCATATTCCTTTTCAGACTAGAACCCCCAATAAAATTGGGGGTGGAGGAATGACGTTTTTTAGGGACGCTTGTTACCCCACTTCTATAGCGTTACAGTATACGCATTTCAACTGATCACTTCAGAGATGTCGTTTCTTTGTTTCACCGGCTGAAGGTGTTTGATGTCAGCTTCAAAGGAAGCGCAGATCTGAAGCATCACCACCCACAGCACATGGAGGCGGCGGGGGAGCTCGCTCTAAAAATGCATAAATAACATGTACTGATCTGCTTGCTGGCTGCGGGGCTCCGATGTACATATCTGTATATAGTTCTGTGTCACATCCGGTCCTGAGGCTCCGGCGCTCACTGGACACCCCACTGAGTGACAAGGCGTCTCCTTCCCTGGAGTGCAGGATCTCACTCACATGAGAGGGGCCAAAATCTGCGATGAGACTTAATGGCAAAACAATTCAGGAAGCGCCCTGGAAAGTGGGGACACAATTGCATCTTTCTCTTTTTGGTGACTTTCATTATAAAGTGGGCGACATAATTGTGTTGAGTTGCAGTAATAAATGTGGTGCAAACTCTGTCTAAGTCTTTTGCCGGCCGCAATCGGATTTTGGCACATCGGCGCTGGCTTAGACGCGAAAGAAATCGGGGGGCGTCGTCAGACAACCCAACAGATTTGGAAAGACCGCAGAATTAAAAAAAGGATTTGTGTCGCAAGATCAAGCACTCACATGCACCAGGAAGGAGCAGATGAACTCCGGCGGACCTCGGGGCGACAGATGCAGGAACTCGGGCGCACAAGGTTAGTGAGTCACGGCAGATCCGAATCCTTGTCGGACCACGCGGCGCGGGATCGCGACAGGACCGGGTAAGTAAATGTGCCCCTTTATGTGCAAAGTCAGACAAAGTACAGCCACGACACTAGAGTGGGGCAAACATTTCATAAATACATGTGCAAGATCCAAAGAAACTGGAACGGCCAGAATAATAGATCTGGTCCCTCGTGTAGGGAGGTCGATGATGGGTGCACAACCCACTAACGGTCGACGTCTGTAGGGCAGTCACTCCTCTTAGTGTTGAGGGTCTTAAAATTACCTACATGTACAGAGATTTTGTACTGTAATGGAGGGAGCCAGGGCCATGGATCCTTCGCTCGCTATGAGGTCCCTTTCTTTTGTCACACCCTTGATGCAGGTCTTACAACAAAACACACATGTCTAGTGCCAGGATGGAATTAAATGTAACATACCAATTCCTTATTCTCCTCCATGGAAGACAAGAAGGGAGTCCTTAATTATGCCTCACCGTGGTGGTGGGCAGGTGCTGTTGGGCTGTCTCCATACACATGTTGGGTTTGCCATGACTAATGTTGGGGAATTACTAAAATCACAATGACTTGGATGTATAACATTAAAGTGAAGATTAAAATGGGCTCAGCCCATGGTATGGGGCCTGTCACCCAAAGCATAAGGACCCTGAACATCTCCATGCACAGTCCTGCATCTATCAAAGGAGATGAACCCTCCAAAGGGAGCGCTGCCATCACATGTTCTGCCTTCAGTCTGGATTTCTAATAGACATGTCGGAGATTCTCCCCAGACTCATGACCATCCATATAACATGACGGATTGATGCTGTTTGGTGAATTTGAGTATTTCTCGGAGCAGATCCTGACAGTCGGATCGCTGATTCAGCAGGAGTTTTATGCTGACTCTCAGGTTCTGAAACTCTTCACGCCAATGGCCTAGATATATCGCAGAGACCTAAGGTTTTGCGGACGCCTTAAATAGCAAATGTCCCTGAATCCGTCATTGTGGCTCACACCTGGCAGATCCTGCAGCTAATGAGTTCCTGATTGGAGACGGCCTAGTTCCCATCATGTGCTGCTTTGAAGACTCGAGGTCCACTAATGAAAGACATAGGACCGGTGTTCATAATGGCGTCTTCTGATCTTACATTACCAATTACATTAATAACCGCTCCGCAGCGAAAAACGGTACGAAATAAAACCAGACACAGAGACCGGTCCAACAGCATCTCCTCATTTATCATCAGGAATTCTGACATCGGGAAATACATGAGAAGACCGGACCCGACTATCCTACATATCATCATCCATAATAACTGAGGTTAATATCGGACACGACCAGAGGATGTACCTGCTGCAAACAAAAGGGGAAGAATAGAAACCCACATCCTGGATCTCAATGAATTAAATCTTCCAGTTGAAATTACATAGTGGAAGGCAATAAAAACAATAAAACAAAAATTATCCAAGAAAATCACAAGGAATATCCCCTGGAGGTGGAACGATCATCAAAATCAAAGTGGAAAATCTGATTTCAGGCGGATCTAACTTCAGTGAAAATGGCATAAGACAAGGAAACGAGGCTCAGTAGTGTGTGTGGCCTCCACATGCCTGTATGACCCCTTACAACACCTGGGCATGCGCCTGATGAGGTCTGTAGTGTATGTGGCCTCCATGTGCCTGTATGATCTCCCTACAACACCTGGGC
Organism: Engystomops pustulosus; assembly: GCF_040894005.1. NCBI lineage: Eukaryota > Metazoa > Chordata > Amphibia > Anura > Leptodactylidae > Engystomops > Engystomops pustulosus. Next base: position 3,185,083 of record NC_092416.1, on the reverse strand, counting down.
ATGCGCCTGATGAGGTCTGTAGTGTATGTGGCCTCCATGTGCCTGTATGATCTCCCTACAACACCTGGGCATGCTCCTGATTAGGTCAGTATTGTGTGTGACCTCCACGTGCCTGTATGATCTCCCTACAACACCTGGGCATGCTCCTGATTAGGTCAGTATTGTGTGTGACCTCCACGTGCCTGTATGATCTCCCTACAACACCTGGGCATGCTCCTGATGAGGTCTGTAGTGTGTGTGGCCTCCACGGGCCTGTATGACCTCCATACAACACCTGGGCATGCTCCTGATGAGGTCTGTAGTGTGTGTGGCCTCCACATGCCTGTATGACCCCCTACAACACCTGGGCATGCTCCTGATGAGGTCTGTAGTGTGTGTGGCCTCCACATGCCTGTATGACCCCCTACAACACCTGGGCATGCTCCTGATGAGGCTCTGTAGTGTGTGTGGCCTCCACATGCCTGTATGACCCCCTACAATGCTTAAGAATGCTCCTGAAGAGGCTCAGTTGTTGTGTGTGTGTAACATCCACCCACCAGGGCCTGACCTTTTGGGCTTGAGGCAGATGTATTTCCCTGGTACCTAATTGGCTGGCTTGAGCAAGGCCTAGTGCTCAACTGGATCACGGTCGCTTGGTAAAGTTGGAACAGGCCTCCGCAGGTGCCCGACAGGTGGATTGCAAGAAAGAGGGAGAAGCTGCTGGTGGATGGAAACAGTTCTCCCTGGGGCACTACCAGTGTATGAATGTGTGAGGATCCCCAGGTAGAGGGGAGGCCCTTGATGTTATGGGGCTTCCAGGGATCACCCTGAGACAAGGGATGTAAAAACTCACGGTTCCTTTATTCCAGAACTACAACTCAAGAGAGGTAACAGACTGACTGGCCCAGGTCCTAGGTCACCGGATGGGTTGTGTTCGGCAATAAGCTTATTACAATGAGGAATTAACAATTCATAAACATAACATCCTATTGGTCAGAATGTAAGGGCAGATGTAAGGGAATATAAGGCGGCCTTAATTGGCAAACTCTCCGTAAGGAGGGCTCTCAATTCCTGGCAGGTGTAATGCAGCTGAAATACCAAATACAGACAGTAGATAACTGAACATTACTAAAGAATGAATATATTTTTGAGGGCAAAAGACATGTTCTTATTGGCAACTTCCTAATGAACTACATAGATTGTAGGATTAGCTGGCCATACAGCTGGAGGGCACTGGAAGCAGATAAAGTTTGTAACATAACCTGACCAGAGTGCTGTTACATGTGACCTCCACGTGCCTGGATGACCTCCTACACACCGTTACTTACCCAGACCAGAGGATGTTGCAGACAGCAGAACGTTCTCCCCAGTGTATCCAAACTGTAACTTTGTGGACGTTGGGTCCTCGTACCACCCTCGTGAAGTAGAGACAAGGATATTTGGAGGTCATTGTGCAGGGCTCTGGCACTGCTGCTCTTGATAGCGGTCCTGCTGTTGGGTTGTTGCCCTTATACGACCCCCTCCATGTCATTGAAGTGCCATTTGTGAGCTGGCGCCTTTGTGCAATCTCAGCCACAGCTCGTTGGCTAGAGGCGTCAATTTGCCGGATGGGCTGCACGGCTGCCGATTTGGCAATATGTTCCGGTCATGCCGGATGTCCCCGAACCCCAGACTTGAACTTAACATTTGGGTCCACTCATATCTAATTGTAAGCCCTCACAGACAGGCTCCTCCTCCTTCCTTATTATATTCAATCTTTTGTATTTCTTATTGTCTTAGTGTTACGTATGGGAACCCCTCGTTATATGTACAGCACCATGGAGATAGAGGTTCTCTATAAATCAATGATAACTCTTTGGAGCCAGGCTCGGAGATCCTCTTTGATTTGTGATTAGCTGCTCGTTTCTTCAGAAATTAGATTTTTCCGTAAATAAATAATTTCCCTTACGATCTTCTTTTGTCATTCAGTTTCACTTCTGCTCCTCTTGAGAGAATCTCACATGTATACAACATGCTGCTACTGTATCCACATGTAACCCCACCACAGCGATAGAGGGGCCTCACAGAACGGGCACAATCCTATAAGTGAATGGGTCTGTGAACTTTCACAAGCTGCCAAGGAATCCGGTTCAGACTTGGAATCCCACCGCCGTCAGCAGATTGTGGCAGTCACCTTCATTTTCTGTTCTGCTTTAACTTTCCTCTAAAGTTTTAACCAAAAAACAACATGTGACCCTTCTACTCCCTTAGGCCGAACAATTCTCGATTTTCTGACATGCGGGTCTCGTAGATGTGTCCTGCTTCGTATTGAGACCCTTTAAAAAAAACGTTAGCTACAATCTCTCCGTCTGATATTCATTATATGTAGAAAATAATTTTATGTAAAGAACCAAAAATAGTCAACTGTATCACAATCCATGCGCAAAATTCCAATCCGTCTGGACACTTGGACAATCGGTCACCGGTACTAGGTTCACCCTCTTGGCATGATGAGGGTGAGGGACAGTAGGTTACTGCCAATGGGACCGGTAAGGCGGTGGCTCTGCGGCCACATCCGCTCTAATGCAGCTGAGAAATGGAACAGACAGAAAAGGAAGTGAAGGTGGAAGATGTCTACAACACAAGGTTTAAGGAAATTCTTAAGATTTTGGACGCCCAAGATACAGTTGTGAATCTTTATACACATGGCCGCCCGGTGACGGTCTACCGTCCAACTATCTTACTTTCTGTTTGACTGTCCCATAAAAATGTTTTATTGACATTTCTGGGAGGGTGTTGGAAGTTTGGGGTGAGAATAGGAATTCAAGTGTTAGGTAGTCTGCATGAAGTCAATGTGAGAAGAACTTGGTTCCCTTAAGTCCAAGCAAGACATTGGACCAGAAGGGGCTCCATAGAGCAAGAAGATAAAGAGGGCAAACAGGCTAAAAATGGGGCAGATGGCAAACAAGCCCAGAGCCTTTGACATATCCTGTACCTGGCTAGGGATTTCTCTCTATGAAGGTGTCCACAACTTGGTTTCACGAAAGCTCCGAATATTGCTCAAAGAGACATCTAAGGCATAAGCAGTTTTATATCCTATATTACGGGTAGATGCATGGGAATGATGGTCTACTGTGACCCCTATTGTGACATAGCTGACCCATAGTAGACCCCATGGTCATCCAGCTGTGTTATGAAGGATCAGGTTCCTCTGCGCCATATTTATCAGGTGATGGCAGGAAATCACAAGGTTCTGAGCTTCTCGGAGCGCGTTCCAGTCTGGGAGCTTCTCCTTCTGCGGTGTCAGCCGTACATCCACGTACCCAGCGCTTTACCCGCTACATTAAACACGAGGCTGGCAGATCTCACCACCGCGTCCCGGCATCCGCTGGCACAGCAGCCACTTCCTGTCTGCGCTCCGAGCTTCCTCTTTATTTCTGATTTGAAGAAATAGAAACTGATCATTTTTTTCTTATAAAACTTTGGTTTCAACAGGATTTCTCTAGAAAATCGACCGCAGTGTAAGTGGTGACCATTCACAGCCAATAAAATTCAACTAAAGCAGTTACCACGCCAATCTATCTGTCTTCATGGTTACAGACTACAAACAAGCCCTTTGTAGTCAGACCCTGAATTTGTTATATAAACGTTATACCGAGTCTAAAATAAAAATAATGAGGCAACTTTGTAAAAAAAAACTTCAGTAAAAATCTTTTATTTTGTTTGTCCATCTCCTGTCATGCCAATTTATGTGTCTCCGAGGTTACAAAGGACCTAGGTATATATATAATATATTCCTGCCATCCGCACATAACCAGTATATATGGGAGGCTCAGCATCTCCTGCCAGCACTGCAGATCTACACCAGACACAATGAAGATTATTTATAAACTACAACAAGTGCGACAGGAGAACGAGCGCCGCAATGTACAATGGAAATTTACTAGCAGCCTCCGTAAATAACAAGTCCAATACAAAAACAGCGATTTCATACGAAAAATGGTCACAGAGGGGTCAGAGCGGCCATGCTGACCCCTGACCACTGCTGGCTATGATAGAAAGGTGTCAGGACACACAGGACATGGCAGCTCGCTGTGTATGGGGGGTGTAATCACAGAGAGGTCAGAGTGCCCATGCTGACCCCTGACCACTGCTGGCTATGATAGAAAGGTGTCAGGACACACAGGACATGGCAGCTCGCTGTGTATGGGGGGTGTAATCACAGAGAGGTCAGAGTGCCCATGCTGACCCCTGACCACTGCTGGCTATGATAGAAAGGTGTCAGGACACACAGGACATGGCAGCTCGCTGTGTAGGGGAGGTGTAGTCACAGAGGGGTCAGAGCACCCATGCTGACCCCTGACCACTGCTGGCTATGATAGAAAGGTGTCAGGACACAGGACATGGCAGCTCGCTGTGTATGGGGGGTGTAGTCACAGAGGGGTCAGAGCGCCCATGCTGACCCCTGACCACTGCTGACCCCTGACCACTGCTGGCTATGATATAAAGGTGTCAGGACACACAGGACATGGCAGCTCACTGTGTATGGGGGGTGTAGTCACAGAGGGGTCAGAGCACCCATGCTGACCCCTGACCACTGCTGGCTATGATAGAAAGGTGTCAGGACACAGGACATGGCAGCTCGCTGTGTATGGGGGGTGTAGTCACAGAGGGGTCAGAGCGCCCATGCTGACCCCTGACCACTGCCGGCTATGATAGAAAGGTGTCAGGACACACAGGACATGGCAGCTCGCTGTGTATGTGGGGTGTAGTCACAGAGGGGTCAGAGCACCCATGCTGACCCCTGACCACTGCTGGCTATGATAGAAAGGTGTCAGGACACACAGGACATGGCAGCTCGCTGTGTATGGGGTGTGTAGTCACAGAGAGGTCAGAGCGCCCATGCTGACCCCTGACCACTGCTGGCTATGATAGAAAGGTGTCAGGACACACAGGACATGGCAGCTCGCTGTGTAGGGGAGGTGTAGTCACAGAGGGGTCAGAGCACCCATGCTGACCCCTGACCACTGCTGGCTATGATAGAAAGGTGTCATGACACACAGGACATGGCAGCTCGCTGTGTATGGGGGGTGTAGTCACAGAGGGGTCAGAGCACCCATGCTGACCCCTGACCACTGCTGGCTATGATAGAAAGGTGTCAGGACACACAGGACATGGCAGCTCGCTGTGTATGGGGGGTGTAGTCACAGAGGGGTCAGAGCACCCATGCTGACCCCTGACCACTGCTGGCTATGATAGAAAGGTGTCATGACACACAGGACATGGCAGCTCGCTGTGTCTGGGGGGTGTAGTCACAGAGGGGTCAGAGCACCCATGCTGACCCCTGACCACTGCTGGCTATGATAGAAAGGTGTCAGGACACAGGACATGGCAGCTCGCTGTGTATGGGGGTGTAGTCACAGAGGGGTCAGAGCGCCCATGCTGACCCCTGACCACTGCTGGCTAGGATAGAAAGGTGTCAGGACACACAGGACATGGCAGCTCGCTGTGTATGGGGGGGTGTAGTCACAGAGGGGTCAGAGCGCCCATGCTGACCCCTGACCACTGCTGGCTATGATAGAAAGGTGTCAGGACACACAGGACATGGCAGCTCGGTGTGTATGGGGGGTGTAGTCACAGAGGGGTCAGAGCACCCATGCTGACCCCTGACCACTGCTGGCTATGATAGAAAGGTGTCAGGACACACAGGACATGGCAGCTCGCTGTGTATGGGGGTGTAGTCACAGAGGGGTCAGAGCCGCCATGCTGACCCCTGACCACTGCTGGCTATGATAGAAAGGTGTCAGGACACAGGACATGGCAACTCGCTGTGTATGGGGGGTGTAATCACAGAGAGGTCAGAGCTCCCATGCTGACCCCTGGCCACTGCTGGCTATGATAGAAAGGTGTCAGGACACACAGGACATGGCAGCTCGCTGTGTATGGGGGGGTGTAGTCACAGAGGGGTCAGAGCGCCCATGCTGACCCCTGACCACTGCTGGCTATGATAGAAAGGTGTCAGGACACACAGGACAAGGCAGCTCGCTGTGTATGGGGGGTGTAGTCACAGAGAGGTCAGAGCTCCCATGCTGACCCCTGACCACTGCTGGCTATGATAGAAAGGTGTAAGGACACACAGGACATGGCAGCTCGCTGTGTATGGGGGGTGTAGTCACAGAGGGCTCAGAGCGCCCATGCTGACCCCTGACCACTGCTGGCTATGATAGAAAGGTGTCAGGACACACAGGACATGGCAGCTCCCTGTGTATGGGGGGTGTAGTCACAGAGGGGTCAGAGTGTCCATGCTGACCCCTGACCACTGCTGGCTATGATAGAAAGGTGTCAGGACACACAGGACATGGCAGCTCGCTGTGTATGGGGAGTGTAGTCACAGAGGGGTCAGAGCACCCATGCTGACCCCTGACCACTGCTGGCTATGATAGAAAGGTGTCAGGACACACAGGACATGGCAGCTCGCTGTGTATGGGGGGTGTAGTCACAGAGGGGTCAGAGCGCCCATGCTGACCCCTGATCACTGCTGGCTATGATAGAAAGGTGTCAGGACACACAGGACATGGCAGCTCGCTGTGTATGGGGGATGTAGTCACAGAGAGGTCAGAGCGCCCATGCTTCCCCCTGACCACTGCTGGCTATGATAGAAAGGTGTCAGGACACACAGGACATGGCAGCTCGCTGTGTATGGGGGGTGTAGTCACAGAGGGGTCAGAGCGCCCATGCTGACCCCTGATCACTGCTGGCTATGATAGAAAGGTGTCAGGACACACAGGACATGGCAGCTCGCTGTGTATGGGGGATGTAGTCACAGAGAGGTCAGAGCGCCCATGCTGACCCCTGACCACTGCTGGCTATGATAGAAAGGTGTCAGGACACACAGGACATGGCAGCTCGCTGTGTATGGGGGGTGTAGTCACAGAGGGGTCAGAGCGCCCATGCTGACCCCTGATCACTGCTGGCTATGATAGAAAGGTGTCAGGACACACAGGACATGGCAGCTCGCTGTGTATGGGGGATGTAGTCACAGAGAGGTCAGAGCGCCCATGCTTCCCCCTGACCACTGCTGGCTATGATAGAAAGGTGTCAGGACACACAGGACATGGCAGCTCGCTGTGTATGGGGGGTGTAGTCACAGAGAGGTCAGAGCACCCATGCTGTCCCCTGACCACTGCTGGCTATGATAGAAAGGTGTCAGGACACACAGGACATGGCAGCTCGCTGTGTATGGGGGGTGTAGTCACAGAGGGGTCAGAGCTCCCATGCTGATCCCTGACCACTGCTGGCTATGATAGAAAGGTGTCAGGACACAGGACATGGCAGCTCGCTGTGTATGGGGGGTGTAGTCACAGAGAGGTCAGAGCACCCATGCTGACCCCTGACCACTGCTGGCTATGATAGAAGGTGTCAGGACACACAGGACATAGCAGCCCGCTGTGTATGGGGGGTGTAGTCACAGAGGGGTCAGAGCGCCCATGCTGACCCCTGACCACTGCTGGCTATGATAGAAAGGTGTCAGGACACACAGGACATGGCAGCTCGCTGTGTATGGGGGGTGTAGTCACAGAGGGGTCAGAGCGCCCATGCTGACCCCTGACCACTGCTGGCTATGATAGAAAGGTGTCAGGACACAGGACATGGCAGCTCGCTGTGTATGGGGGGTGCAGTCACAGAGGGGTCAGAGCACCCATGCTGACCCCTGACCACTGCTGGCTATGATAGAAAGGTGTCAGGACACACAGGACATGGCAGCTCGCTGTGTATGGGGGGTGTAGTCACAGAGAGGTCAGAGCGCCCATGCTGACCCCTGACCACTGCTGGCTATAATAGAAAGGTGTCAGGACACACAGGACATGGGACAGGACTGCGCATTTAGTGTTGACGTTTAGTTACAGAGTAGCTGAGCTGTAATAACAGATCCATTCCTCATCACGGGGCATTTATTAATGTGTTGGATGTGGTTATTATACGGCAGGTATCTGTGTGGTGACCGCTGGTATGATCACTATCACAGCTTTGTTGTGTCCTGCAGAGATCACACGCAGGAGGCTCCGTTATCACTTTCACAGGTTGTGGATTCAGCCGCTATAACCCACCATGGATCAGCAGGAGAACCTCTGCTGACAACCTTGATGATCTCACGGGTTACGTCCTGACACCTGTATGTCTAGAGCGTTTCTTTGGGAGATGGGAAGAGATTGTTTTAGTGATTTCTATTTGCTTCGCTCTTCATGATGAAGTCCACGGTTTACACAGAAGGCATCAATCAGAGGGTATAGAATGGGTGTGACACGGGGACCGGCCTCATGGTCACGGAAAACCAAACCTTAGCTTAGGGCACAAAAACATAAAATGGAAATAATGAAGTATTTTGCTCTTCCATGCTGTTGGTTGCTCTTTGGTCGATGTTTGGATGGAGGTTACGCGTGTAGACAACGTTGCAGTTGCGTTTCTGAAACACATGGACAGTGAGCGGTTCTGCGGTAGTAATTAGGGCGTGTTCTGCCTTAGTGGCCACATTTTGCTACAATTATTCCACCAACAAATTCCACCAGTTTGTAACCAGTGGCGGACGTGTCCCGCGTTATCCTCTTCCCCAGCAGAATCCTTCAAGTCACCCGAGGACAGATCAGCGGGAATCATCATCTTTATGTTTTTGTGATTTTCCGGCCTCAGATAATTAGTTTCGTTTTTTCATCTGTAGCTCAGCAACTTTTCATGACACTTCATTTATATTACCAGGGACGGTCGGTTTCCCATCGTTGCGCGGGATGTGGCAGATCTCTGCAGTTTTCTCTGCGTCCCGCAGCTTTGTCTTGTTTCCCGAGCAACAAACAAACAAACAAGCGGAGAAAGGAGAAGCGCTGGTTCTCTGATGTTTATAGACTTCTTATCCTAATGATGCAGCAGTGGGGGAGAGGAGGTGGTGGAGACTCATGGGAGAGGAAGGTCCTCCATGTCCGCGACCAGAAGTTATTTTGTTACAGGCCTCAGGAAGCGACGGAAACCTGTAGCAAAGCTGAACAAGTAACTACAAGAATATATAGTAACTTTGTAATGATCGGTCAAAGCTTGGCATTGTTCTGCCGATGGGGTACCAAAACTGCACTACAGGTACCCCAAACCTGCGGCATCACAAAGTACATCAAATGAGGGTGAAACTGAGAGCAGCCAGATACTAAGCAACAAATCCACTCCCGGCTTAGAGGAATCTCCTAGATGTTGCAGCTCAACAAATCCGATCAATATCCAAGGCTCAGAAATCTGCAATTTCCCGGGAATCAAGGCCATCAGCAATACAGTGCGGTGCGCGGTGCGGCCATGACGCTCATGATAGATGACGAAGCTTCTGATATTACATTAGTAAAATCAATTCCTCTTTCGTGAGATGAATAGACTTTGTGCAGACACCACCGCCGAGGCGCAGCGCCCCATCATCGGGTAACAGATGTGAGCACAGTGAGGAGATATACAGGATGATATACAGAATTATTGTATTCATGGCCCATGTCTACTAAGCTGGATACATACATTGCTGGTGCCTGACTGCAGGCTCACACTAACATGTATTATCTATATTCACCCCTCGGGGTACAGAACGGTCTCTGAACCACTTCTCGCTCTTTGGTTACATAACGTTTGGCTTTATCTGATCTCTTCTGTATTGAGCCTGAGTCATCTATTGGTAATTCTTCTCTTTTCTCACCTGTGTCTTGCAGGGATAGTCTGAGGCCGGAGACGCATCCTGAACGCCACGTGTCACCGGCCTGGCGAGCCAAATGATAGCATTAGACTTGTGCCGGATTTCTTGTGGGGCTTTATGCTGCCCATGTCTTTGAGAATGAGAATCCTTAAAGCAGCTATTCCAGACAGGAGACTGTTTATATCGTAGCTCCAGTACAGTACATCTGAAAATTGGGGATAAAGCCCCAGGAATGTCGGAGTCTGAGGTTGGATGAAATGTTGCAGTTTTCTGCTACAATAAAACATGGACGATCCAGGCTCTTAGTTTCAGAGCCAACGTCATCCAGGTCAGATACGACACCAAGGTCCAGACATTGCAAGGCTATGTTCCACTGACTAGACCGGACCTTCAGTCTTATGCAGTCTTAATCTCAGCGCGGTGTGCGATACCTTTGTTACCTGTTGCAGAATATGAGTGTCAGGACTCTCTGAATGAGTTCTGGTTGCAGATTTCTGAGCCTGTGCGCCACACCCACTGGTGACCTGCGGAGAGCTGTGGTTGCAGTTTCTGTTCCCTAGAAAGCTAAATGGTTAATTCTGGGGCTCAGTGCTGTCTCGGCTAAGGGTTGAGTGATGTAGAGGTTTACCCTGTCAGCTGCTGGATCCAGGGCCTGGATAAATAGCAAACGCCCAGTTTACTCAGGGCTGGTTAAACTTTCTCTTCTGACATGCAGTACTTCTGTCTGGACCTGAAACCCTGAGCCTGTACCCTGAACCCCAGTCTGAACTGGAACCTGTATCAGACTGTATCCAGCTTGAGCCGGAGCCTTGAACCTCTGTCCTATAAGGAGCACTGAATCCTGTCTGATCTGGAACACAGAACTTGTACGATCTGGAAACCCGAACTTCAACCTAATCCAGAATCTTTTATCCTGCCCGATTGGGGAACATGTATCCAACCTGATCTGGAAACCTGAACTTCAACCTGATCCGAAACCCCAAACCTTGTATCCTGCCAAATCCTGAACTCTTCGCTGTACCGCAACACCGAACCTGAATTTGAGCCTGGTCCTTAAGACTCTTGTGCTTAATTATCTTCCCTGACATTGAGCCTTTTCCTAGGACGATAACTTTATGCCAATATTTAGCACTTGGTTCATTAAGGCTCATAATTAATCTTGTGCATGGATGGACATTAGGGTCAGTTCTTTGGTGGGACTTTCAGTCCGCTTTGCTTTGTAAACTTGCCTCTTCTTGCTGTGAGTTGTAGTTCTACCTGGAGAGCCACAGTTCGGTGACCACTGTAGATTTATGCCGTAAGGAACAGGCCCATAAGTGTAAGATATAGGCTCTGTATAGATCGGTGATGGACTAGTGGATACAGATCCAACCCCCACAGGGCGGCCGGGATGAGCTCACACCATGGCGGACACATGGTAGAAGAGATTCAGTGATGATAACTGAGGCTATTCCTTACTCCCTGGATGCATCATCTGCAATTGACGATAAACTAAAGTACAGCCCTTAATGCCAATAAGTTGCATTGAAAGCTAAGAGGCTACAAGAAGAGGCAATGGTGATAGAGATGAAAGAAACATCACAGAGAAGAGAAGGCAGAGCGAAGGAAACCACGGAATACATGAAAATATGAAATGTTTATTATAGTTCTACAAAGGGGAGATGATCACAGCAGCTACGATGGGGGACACAGCGCAAGGGCATCCTCGGGGGTTGCTACTATAGGTACAGCTTCATTCTGGGGTACACCCAGGTGCCAGGGCTCCGGTTGCTTCTCACCTCTTTCTTTGTAGAGTTCCCCCGTGGGAAGGGAATGAATGTGAATCCCTTCCGTGTGAATTGTGGGGAGATCCTTGGGTCTCCATGTGACCTCCTGTGTGGCCAGTCTTCACTGTGGAGCCATTCACTGGCAACATTACTCCCTGGGTGCCCTCTGTGACTGGGATTATTCCCTGGGTGCCGACTGGGATTATTCTCTGGGTGCCCTCTGGTACTGGGCATATTCCACAGGTGCCCTCTGGGACTATTCCCTGAGTGCCCTCTGGGACAGGGATCCTCTCTCGATGGTGAATTACACAAGTAATGACGTCCAGACTCGTGTAAACACCTTCGTTTTGGCGCGGCTCCATCATGTTGTCCCAGTCCTGCTCCCTGCCAGGAGGACACAAATCTTTCTGTCTCCCTTCCCTGTTCCCCAAATACATCTAATGAGTATAAACCTGAGGGGCCACGAGCTCCAGTGACCGGCGTCTGCAGGGAATATCTGTGTTGACCCCCTAAATTGCTTTCAGAATACGTCCTATGAGGGCCTTGTGTCCTGTGGGGAAGCCTGGCGGCTTTAGGATAAATCTCCAGGGTCTTGGCAGGAGACGACCTCTGACCTCTTGTACTCCAGAAGACATCGGATGTTCTGCTGTTATCTGAAGAGCTCTGCTCCATTCTTATACCCGACAGGTACGGCTCCTCGGAGAGGTCTCCCATGGGTGTCCTAAGTCCACAGTCCGGCTTTGTTACCCGTGAAGAGCGGATGTGTCTGATATAACGTGATGGAACGTTGTAGGAGGAATCTGCTGGTAGATCGTTTGGCAATCTCCATCTGACCTCAGGGCTAGAGTCATCCATAGGGATACTAGACATCCGTCCGGTTCTCCTCACCCTACAGGAGCCGGATATTCTCCTGCCTTGTCTCAGACTAGGACGATGACCTGATGAATGGACACTTACTACACTGCGAGGGCTGAGAGATGAGGGCACAGCACCGGGTCCATAATGGAGGGGCTGCTGCCCAATCTCCATGTGTCTCAGGTGATCTGGGTTCATCTGTAGACGAAAAATGACAGAAGGTCACAAACATACAGCAAAACTACACAAACTGTTCAATATGACTGTGGGTGGAGGATCTCCTAAGATCCAGGATCCACCCACTGTCCGGGGCAATGGAGATGTGCAATGGCTATGACAGTGGTGGAGGAGATGAGGCCGGATAACCACAACTCTCCTGCTGTAACCCACATGGTGGGGACACACTACAAGGCCACGCTTCCAGTAAGCTACATGCACACAGCAAATATTTTATACGGCCTGAAAATACTGGATCTGTTCCCAGTATTTGTCCTCCGTGTGTGTCCGGTTTTCTTCAGTTTCTCCCTCGTAAGGGCGTAAATACGGACCGCGTGTCCAACGTACTTACAGACCGTATAAAACAGGCAGAGCTGCTTCCCATTTTGGTATTGGGAATGTCTCTTGAAGATCTTCTTCCCATTTTATCATACTGTGACTCTTGGTGAACACCGTTCTTTTCCCTGTTTTATTATAAAAGAAAGAGATTCCTTTTTTTTCTGGATTTTGTTTATCTAGAAATTCTAGTAGGTTAGGATCGAATTTAGGTGTCACCTGGTTAAGTGAATTATATAGGTTTTTGATCTTTGTTATTTGTTGGGCTTCGTTGTTTGTGAGGCCTTTAGCCGATGTTAAGTATCTGGCATCTATTTGACCCTTAGGGTTGAGAATATCATTAATCTCTTCTAATCCTTTCTCTCTCCACGTATCTAACTACCTGCGCCTATGAAGGAATATTAGCGCATCAAAACACCACCTTCAACAAATTTACAACTAAATGGAACCTCTGGACAAGCAGCAAATACCACAAACCGTAACCTGACTGTCTACAGAACACACAGTATAGACAATTAATAAACCACAGCTCGCCAATATTTCTTTGTTTCCTACCCATCCCCCTCCCCCCCCCCCAACAACCATTTTAACCACCCTGGTTAGGAGTTCGTTAACACTCCAAAATGTTAATAGGATTATAAGAAACTTGCAGATGACGCTAAAGACACGTATCTAATAACAATAATACTCAATTATGATGTTATCCTTAACAGCCAGTGAATGTAAAGATATATATGAAAATGTCAGAAAAATGCTATATGTATATTGTACTCTTGTACTTGTTTGAAAAAATGAATAAAAAACATTTAAAAAAAAAATATAAAACAGGCAGAGCTGGCAATGATGTCCTTGGCTCGTTCCAGTCACCTAATTATTTTTGATTACCAGGCAAATGTTCCGGAAGTACAGACGGCATGCGGAAGGCATCAGTATTATTCACAGCTCCGTAGACTTCTATGGGAAGACACAGGCCCGCAAAAACGGACCCGAATCGGACCTGCTCTATCATAGCGGACGTGACAAACATGATACGGAACTGTGAAAACCACCCGTCAGTGAGCGCGACTTCAGTGAATCGTGCTGTATAAAATACGGACGTGTACATGTGCATGTAACCTTAGGGCTTATTCACATGACCGTAATAGAGGGCTGTGATCCAGATGCAGAATTTGTCACCCCTTGAGGTCCATGTTACCCGGTGTCTCACGGCACCATGACTGGGTCATCGGCTTTCTATGGAGAGGGGTGAGGAGCACTCACTTCTCCTCCTCCCGGCTGGGTGCTGCGCCATGGCCGTCCTAATGTGGCCTTAGACAGGGACATGGCATGTGACGGGACTCACCATCTTTATAATCGTGTGCGCCGGACTGTCCCTGGGAAATGGCCGGAACCTCTGCGGGGAAACCGGTATGGGCTGCGCTGCATTCTGGGTATCCGGGGCGGATCTCTCGGTGTCGGTTCCTACACACTGATCATTGCACATTGGATCATCACCTACAAAACAAGAAGAGGAGAAGATCTCTGGACTACAGCGACTCACAGCACCGGGATCCTGGAGACGTAGCGATGAGCGTCCAGCAGCCCCCGTACTCGTTCTGTATCCCGCGTCCTTGGCCGCCTCTGCCGTGAGATTTGTGAGATCCATCAGTGTCGAAGAACATTTTATGCGATCATCCTCTAAGCGCCAGGGGCTGGAAGCGGCGCCGGAGGGCGACCTACATAGCAGGAGGCGTGGGATTAGGCCGAGCATCGCCCGTCCCGCTGGATCTTCACTCTCACATTAATATTAAGGCATCGCTGACGGGGGCGTCTTATGTAGATGAGGAGGATGAAGGGGACGTCTGACAGACGGTCACAGCCAAAATTCTACTTATCCAACATAAGAAAAGCAGCGATAACCTAGAAACATCTCATCGTTTCATGTACACAGCACCTCTGCACGGCTATGGAGTTTTTTTGCCTTTGGTCTTGTCCCACCAAAGACTCGACCACAAAATATGGGATTGGTGTGTGGCGCGGGGCACGTGTCGCTGGGGACACATTCAGCCAGACTATAGATAGTTATAGACGTGACACTGTCCGAGGACCCATGTACTGTACCGGCCCGGCCCATTCATCAATGTGACATGACAACCCCTGGTCCAGTTTCTTTTGTAACGTGGGGTTAATAACATTATGAACGTTACCTGAAGGATCGGCAGAAGATACTCCGAGGCTTCTCCGTGTGAGGATTCATTGCACACACTGACACCTAGTGAGCAATCACAGCAAATCCACACCGCGCCTCTAAGAGGAAATTATTTCTCATAAAAATTTAACCCACGCTGTGATTTCACTTCACTGTAGGGTATAAGAGGACGGACGCTGTGCACATGGCAAGGGATAATACAGGTCACCTCTACATGGGAAAATTTGTAAAACCCGCACCAAGCGGCTGCCGCCAAGGCCACAAACATGAGGTAGAGGAACGTGTTCAGTCAGATGAAATCTGGAATACAGCACAGGACACAGGACAGCGACGGACTACAACATCCAGAAAGATGATCAAAATCAGGGTTACTTTATATTAGTAGCAGCAGGACTGTGATGCATGGATTTTTATTCCAGAATTGTAGGGGGCTGGGTCCTCACACTGCTGTGCTCTCTGTCAACCATTTTTTACGCAAAGTAGAGGTAAAGAGCTGTCCCCAAGCAGCAGCAATGAACAAGCCATATACTGTTCAAAGGGAAACATAAAGAGACTGTAGACATGTGGTCACAACCTTGCTGCAGCACCCGGTCTGGTGACACAGTGGGTGCACATGCATCCAGTCCCCCCCGGTCTGGTGACACAGTGGGTGCACATGCATCCAGTCCCCCCCGGTCTGGTGACACAGTGGGTGCACATGCATCCAGTCCCCCCCGGTCTGGTGACACAGAGGGTGCACATGCATCCAGTCCCCCCCCGGTCTAGTGACACAGTGGGTGCACATGCATCCAGTCCCCCCAGTCTGGTGACACAGTGGGTGCACATGCATCCAGTCCCCCCCAGTCTGGTGACACAGTGGGTGCACGTGCATCCAGTCCCCCCCGGTCTGGTGACACAGTGAGTGCCCGTGCATCCAGTCCCCCCCGGTCTGGTGACACAGTGGGTGCACATGCATCCAGTCCCCCCCGGTCTGGTGACACAGTGGGTGCACATGCATCCAGTCCCCCCGGTCTGGTGACACAGTGGGTGCACATGCATCCAGTCCCCCCGGTCTGGTGACACAGTGGGTGCACATGCATCCAGTCCCCCCCCGGTCTGGTGACACAGTGGGTGCACATGCATCCAGTCCCCCCCCCGGTCTGGTGACACAGTGGGTGCACATGCATCCAGTCCCCCTCGGTATGGTGACACAGTGGGTGCACATGCATCCAGTCCCCCCCGGTCTGGTGACACAGTGGGTGCACATGCATCCAGTCCCCCCCCCGGTCTGGTGACACAGTGGGTGCACATGCATCCAGCCCCCCCCCCGGTCTGGTGACACAGTGGGTGCACATGCATCCAGCCCCCCCCCCCCGGTCTGGTGACACAGTGGGTGCACATGCATCCAGTCCCCCCCCCGGTCTGGTGACACAGTGGGTGCACATGCATCCAGTCCCCCCCGGTCTGGTGACACAGTGGGTGCACATGCATCCAGTCCCCCCCCGGTCTGGTGACACAGTGGGTGCACGTGCATCCAGTCCCCCCCGGTCTGGTGACACAGTGGGTGCACATGCATCCAGTCCTCCCCCGGTCTGGTGACACAGTGGGTGCACATGCATCCAGTCCCCCCCCGGTCTGGTGACACAGTGGGTGCACGTGCATCCAGTCCCCCCCGGTCTGGTGACACAGTGGGTGCACATGCATCCAGTCCCCCCCCGGTCTGGTGACACAGTGGGTGCACATGCATCCAGTCCCCCCCCGGTCTGGTGACACAGTGGGTGCACATGCATCCAGTCCCCCCCCGGTCTGGTGACACAGTGGGTGCACATGCATCCAGTCCCCCCCCGGTCTGGTGACACAGTGGGTGCACATGCATCCAGCCCCCCCCCCCGGTCTGGTGACACAGTGGGTGCACATGCATCCAGCCCCCCCCCCCCGGTCTGGTGACACAGTGGGTGCACATGCATCCAGTCCCCCCCCGGTCTGGTGACACAGTGGGTGCACGTGCATCCAGTCCCCCCCGGTCTGGTGACACAGTGGGTGCACATGCATCCAGTCCTCCCCCGGTCTGGTGACACAGTGGGTGCACATGCATCCAGTCCCCCCCGGTCTGGTGACACAGTGGGTGCACATGCATCCAGTCCCCCCCGGTCTGGTGACACAGTGGGTGCACATGCATCCAGCCCCCCCCCCGGTCTGGTGACACAGTGGGTGCACATGCATCCAGTCCCCCCCCCCGGTCTGGTGACACAGTGGGTGCACATACATCCAGTCCCCCCCCGGTCTGGTGACACAGTGGGTGCCCGTGCATCCAGTCCCCCCGGTCTGGTGACACAGTGGGTGCACATGCATCCAGTCCCCCCCCGGTCTGGTGACACAGTGGGTGCACATGCATCCAGTCCCCCCCCCGGTCTGGTGACACAGTGGGTGCACATGCATCCAGTCCCCCCCGGTCTGGTGACACAGTGGGTGCACATGCATCCAGTCCCCCCCCGGTCTGGTGACACAGTGGGTGCACATGCATCCAGTCCCCCCCGGTCTGGTGACACAGTGGGTGCACATGCATCCAGTCCCCCCCCGGTCTGGTGACACAGTGGGTGCACATGCATCCAGTCCCCCCCCGGTCTGGTGACACAGTGGGTGCACATGCATCCAGTCCCCCTCGGTATGGTGACACAGTGGGTGCACATGCATCCAGTCCCCCCCGGTCTGGTGACACAGTGGGTGCCCGTGCATCCAGTCCCCCCGGTCTGGTGACACAGTGGGTGGTGGACATTGGCATTACCTATCTGGAGGTGCTCTCCCCTTGCAGGCTCCTCAGGGATTATATCCCATATATTTCTCGCCTTGTCCAGCAGATCGCGCCGGGTCTCCTTCACCAGGTCACGGTCAGGGAATAGTGAGTGTGCACTCAGCAGGTTTATGACGCTCTCTGCTGTCTCCAGGATGGGCGCGAGCTGCTGAGGAGATGTTGTGGCTTCACCACCCGGCTCGGCACGGTCAGGGCTCTTCTCCTCCTCCGGCGGCTCTTGTCGGCTGCACTCGGCTGGTTCGGAGACATTAGGCAGTAAACCTGGGGAATCCTCAGGAGGGGAAGGTACATCTTGATTTTTGGATCCAGGTCTTGGATGGAGGTGGAGGTCCCTATGATCCTGTGGTGTCTTTCTGCATTGGGCAGTACCAGCCGGTGATGGACCCGCCTCCGCTGACGGCTCTAAGAGTCTCCCAATTTCAATAGACTTGATCTCTCGGTTGAAGATCCCCTGGTGACTGGTCAGACGCTTCTCTGTTATGAAGACTCTCAATGGGTTAAAGGCGCCTTTGGTTACAGACTGAGCCGCCATCTTGCTGGCCAGGCTGCTCCTCGGATGAACTCCTCGGGGGAGGGGCTTCTTCTTGAAGACTTCAGTATGTGACATGGATGTGGCATTGTTACGTTCTTTCTTTGTTCTCCGCCTCTGGATTCTTAGGGTTTTGTTAGGATCATGGATCGAGGTCAGGTCGTCCTTGGAGAGGAGGAGTCTGGAGAGTGACCTGGCAGGACCCGGGATAAGGTCCTGTCTGGGGGAGGCGATTGGGTCATTAGGACAAGGAGGGTCTTCAGACATGACCTGCAACACAGAGGATGGAAACCAGGATTAATGTGGCAACAAAACCAGATGCACATCATCCACATCACCTGCAGACGAGGCGAACACCTGGATGAGAGACCCCAAGGGACAAGTGGGAGGTCAAGGAGACCAACCTAATCCTAAATCCTTCAATACTTGTACTGACCTCATACATCCTGCTGATAGGCTCCTCACCTGTACTGACCTCATACACCCTGCTGATAGGCTCCTCACCTGTACTGACCTCATACATCCTGCTGATAGGCTCCTCACCTGTACTGCCCTCATACATCCTGCTGATAGGCTGCTCACCTGTACTG
Source organism: Engystomops pustulosus (assembly GCF_040894005.1). Classification (NCBI taxonomy): domain Eukaryota; kingdom Metazoa; phylum Chordata; class Amphibia; order Anura; family Leptodactylidae; genus Engystomops; species Engystomops pustulosus. The sequence continues at coordinate 3,166,139 of NC_092416.1, read as the reverse complement.
ACCTCATACATCCTGCTGATAGGCTGCTCACCTGTACTGACCTCATACATCCTGCTGATAGGCTCCTCACCTGTACTGACCTCATACATCCTGCTGATAGGCTCCTCACCTGTACTGACCCCATACACCCTGCTGATAGGCTCCTCACCTGTACTGACCTCATACATCCTGCTGATAGGCTCCTCACCTGTACTGACCTCATACACCCTGCTGATAGGCTCCTCACCTGTACTGACCTCATACACCCTGCTGATAGGCTCCTCACCTGTACAGACCTCATACACCCTGCTGATAGGCTGCTCACCTGTACTGACCTCATACATCCTGCTGATAGGCTCCTCACCTGTACTGACCTCATACATCCTGCTGATAGGCTCCTCACCTGTACTGACCTCATACACCCTGCTGATAGGCTCCTCACCTGTACTGACCTCATACACCCTGCTGATAGGCTCCTCACCTGTACTGACCTCATACACCCTGCTGATAGGCTCCTCACCTGTACTGACCTCATACATCCTGCTGATAGGCTCCTCACCTGTACTGACCTCATACACCCTGCTGATAGGCTCCTCACCTGTACTGACCTCATACATCCTGCTGATAGGCTGCTCACCTGTACTGACCTCATACATCCTGCTGATAGGCTGCTCACCTGTACTGACCTCATACACCCTGCTGATAGGCTCCTCACCTGTACTGACCTCATACACCCTGCTGATAGGCTCCTCACCTGTACTGACCTCATACACCCTGCTGATAGGCTCCTCACCTGTACTGACCTCATACACCCTGCTGATAGGCTCCTCACCTGTACTGACCTCATACATCCTGCTGATAGGCTCCTCACCTGTACTGACCTCATACACCCCGCTGATAGGCTCCTCACCTGTACTGACCTCATACATCCTGCTGATAGGCTGCTCACCTGTACTGACCTCATACATCCTGCTGATAGGCTGCTCACCTGTACTGACCTCATACATCCTGCTGATAGGCTCCTCACCTGTACTGACCTCATACATCCTGCTGATAGGCTCCTCACCTGTACTGACCTCATACATCCTGCTGATAGGCTCCTCACCTGTACTGACCTCATACATCCTGCTGATAGGCTCCTCACCTGTACTGACCTCATACACCCCGCTGATAGGCTCCTCACCTGTACTGACCTCATACATCCTGCTGATAGGCTCCTCACCTGTACTGACCTCATACATCCTGCTGATAGGCTGCTCACCTGTACTGACCTCATACATCCTGCTGATAGGCTCCTCACCTGTACTGACCTCATACACTCTGCTGATAGGCCGCTCACCTGTACTGACCTCATACACCCTGCTGATAGGCTGCTCACCTGTACTGACCTCATACATCCTGCTGATAGGCTCCTCACCTGTACTGACCTCATACACCCTGCTGATAGGCTCCTCACCTGTACTGACCTCATACACCCTGCTGATAGGCTGCTCACCTGTACTGACCTCATACATCCTACTGATAGGCCCCTCACCTGTACTGACCTCATACATCCTGCTGATAGGCTCCTCACCTGTACTGACCTCATACACCCTGCTGATAGGCCGCTCACCTGTACTGACCTCATACACCCTGCTGATAGGCTCCTCACCTGTACTGAGCTCATACATCCTGCTGATAGGCTGCTCACCTGTACTGACCTCATACACCCTGCTGATAGGCTGCTCACCTGTACTGACCTCATACACCCTGCTGATAGGCCGCTCACCTGTACTGACCTCATACATCCTGCTGATAGGCTCCTCACCTGTACTGACCTCATACATCCTGCTGATAGGCTGCTCACCTGTACTGACCTCATACATCCTGCTGATAGGCTCCTCACCTGTACTGACCTCATACATCCTGCTGATAGGCTCCTCACCTGTACTGACCTCATACATCCTGTTGATAGGCTCCTCACCTGTACTGACCTCATACATCCTGCTGATAGGCTCCTCACCTGTACTGACCTCATACATCCTGCTGATAGGCTCCTCACCTGTACTGACCTCATACATCCTGCTGATAGGCTCCTCACCTGTACTGACCTCATACATCCTGCTGATAGGCTGCTCACCTGTACTGACCTCATACATCCTGCTGATAGGCTGCTCACCTGTACTGACCTCATACATCCTGATGATAGGCTCCTCACCTGTACTGACCTCATACATCCTGCTGATAGGCTCCTCACCTGTACTGACCTCATACACCCTGCTGATAGGCTCCTCACCTGTACTGACCTCATACACCCTGCTGATAGGCTGCTCACCTGTACTGACCTCATACACCCTGCTGATAGGCTCCTCACCTGTACTGACCTCATACATCCTGCTGATAGGCTCCTCACCTGTACTGACCTCATACACCCTGCTGATAGGCCCCTCACCTGTACTGACCTCATACACCCTGCTGATAGGCTCCTCACCTGTACTGACCTCATACACCCTGCTGATAGGCTCCTCACCTGTACTGACCTCATACACCCTGCTGATAGGCTCCTCACCTGTACTGACCTCATACATCCTGCTGATAGGCTGCTCACCTGTACTGACCTCATACATCCTGCTGATAGGCTCCTCACCTGTACTGACCTCATACACCCTGCTGATAGGCTCCTCACCTGTACTGACCTCATACACTCTGCTGATAGGCCGCTCACCTGTACTGACCTCATACATCCTGCTGATAGGCTCCTTACCTGTACTGACCTCATACATCCTGCTGATAGGCTCCTCATCTGTACTGACCTCATACATCCTGCTGATAGGCTCCTCACCTGTACTGACCTCATACACCCTGCTGATAGGCTCCTCACCTGTACTGACCTCATACACCCTGCTGATAGGCTGCTCACCTGTACTGACCTCATACATCCTGCTGATAGGCTCCTCACCTGTACTGACCTCATACATCCTGCTGATAGGCCGCTCACCTGTACTGACCTCATACATCCTGCTGATAGGCTCCTCACCTGTACTGACCTCATACATCCTGCTGATAGGCTCCTCACCTGTACTGACCTCATACACCCTGCTGATAGGCTGCTCACCTGTACTGACCTCATACATCCTGCAGATAGGCTCCTCACCTGTACTGACCTCATACATCCTGCTGATAGGCTCCTCACCTGTACTGACCTCATACATCCTGCTGATAGGCTGCTCACCTGTACTGACCTCATACACCCTGCTGATAGGCTCCTCACCTGTACTGACCTCATACATCCTGCTGATAGGCTCCTCACCTGTACTGACCTCATACATCCTGCTGATAGGCTCCTCACCTGTACTGACCTCATACACCCTGCTGATAGGCTCCTCACCTGTACTGACCTCATACACCCTGCTGATAGGCCCCTCACCTGTACTGACCTCATACACCCTGCTGATAGGCTCCTCACCTGTACTGACCTCATACACCCTGCTGATAGGCTCCTCACCTGTACTGACCTCATACACCCTGCTGATAGGCTCCTCACCTGTACTGACCTCATACACCCTGCTGATAGGCTCCTCACCTGTACTGACCTCATACACCCTGCTGATAGGCTGCTCACCTGTACTGACCTCATACATCCTGCTGATAGGCTCCTCACCTGTACTGACCTCATACACCCTGCTGATAGGCTCCTCACCTGTACTGACTTCATACACCCTGCTGATAGGCTGCTCACCTGTACTGACCTCATACACCCTGCTGATAGGCTCCTCACCTGTACTGACCTCATACACCCTGCTGATAGGCTGCTCACCTGTACTGACCTCATACATCCTGCTGATAGGCTCCTCACCTGTACTGACCTCATACATCCTGCTGATAGGCTCCTCACCTGTACTGACCTCATACACCCTGCTGATAGGCTCCTCACCTGTACTGACCTCATACATCCTGCTGATAGGCTCCTCACCTGTACTGACCTCATACATCCTGCTGATAGGCTCCTCACCTGTACTGACCTCATACATCCTGCTGATAGGCTCCTCACCTGTACTGACCTCATACATCCTGCTGATAGGCTCCTCACCTGTACTGACCTCATACATCCTGCTGATAGGCTCCTCACCTGTACTGACCTCATACACCCTGCTGATAGGCTCCTCACCTGTACTGACCTCATACACCCTGCTGATAGGCTCCTCACCTGTACTGACCTCATACATCCTACTGATAGGCCCCTCACCTGTACTGACCTCATACATCCTGCTGATAGGCCGCTCACCTGTACTGACCTCATACACCCTGCTGATAGGCTCCTCACCTGTACTGACCTCATACATCCTGCTGATAGGCTCCTCACCTGTACTGACCTCATACACCCTGCTGATAGGCCGCTCACCTGTACTGACCTCATACATCCTGCTGATAGGCTGCTCACCTGTACTGACCTCATACATCCTGCTGATAGGCCGCTCACCTGTACTGACCTCATACACCCTGCTGATAGGCTCCTCACCTGTACTGAGCTCATACATCCTGCTGATAGGCTCCTCACCTGTACTGACCTCATACACCCTGCTGATAGGCTCCTCACCTGTACTGACCTCATACATCCTGCTGATAGGCTGCTCACCAGTACCGACCTCATACATCCTGCTGATAGGCTCCTCACCTGTACTGACCTCATACACCCTGCTGATAGGCTCCTCACCTGTACTGACCTCATACACCCTGCTGATAGGCTGCTCACCTGTACTGACCTCATACATCCTGCTGATAGGCTCCTCACCTGTACTGACCTCATACATCCTGCTGATAGGCCGCTCACCTGTACTGACCTCATACATCCTGCTGATAGGCTCCTCACCTGTACTGACCTCATACATCCTGCTGATAGGCTCCTCACCTGTACTGACCTCATACACCCTGCTGATAGGCTGCTCACCTGTACTGACCTCATACATCCTGCAGATAGGCTCCTCACCTGTACTGACCTCATACATCCTGCTGATAGGCTCCTCACCTGTACTGACCTCATACATCCTGCTGATAGGCTGCTCACCTGTACTGACCTCATACACCCTGCTGATAGGCTCCTCACCTGTACTGACCTCATACATCCTGCTGATAGGCTCCTCACCTGTACTGACCTCATACATCCTGCTGATAGGCTCCTCACCTGTACTGACCTCATACACCCTGCTGATAGGCTCCTCACCTGTACTGACCTCATACACCCTGCTGATAGGCCCCTCACCTGTACTGACCTCATACACCCTGCTGATAGGCTCCTCACCTGTACTGACCTCATACACCCTGCTGATAGGCTCCTCACCTGTACTGACCTCATACACCCTGCTGATAGGCTCCTCACCTGTACTGACCTCATACACCCTGCTGATAGGCTCCTCACCTGTACTGACCTCATACACCCTGCTGATAGGCTCCTCACCTGTACTGACCTCATACACCCTGCTGATAGGCTCCTCACCTGTACTGACCTCATACACCCTGCTGATAGGCTCCTCACCTGTACTGACCTCATACACCCTGCTGATAGGCTCCTCACCTGTACTGACCTCATACACCCTGCTGATAGGCTGCTCACCTGTACTGACCTCATACATCCTGCTGATAGGCCGCTCACCTGTACTGACCTCATACACCCTGCTGATAGGCTCCTCACCTGTACTGAGCTCATACATCCTGCTGATAGGCTCCTCACCTGTACTGACCTCATACATCCTGCTGATAGGCCGCTCACCTGTACTGACCTCATACATCTGCTCACCTGTACTGACCTCATACATCCTGCTGATAGCTCCTCACCTGTACTGACCTCATACATCCTGCTGATAGGCTCCTCACCTGTACTGACCTCATACATCCTGCTGATAGGCTGCTCACCTGTACTGACCTCATACATCCTGCTGATAGGCCGCTCACCTGTACTGACCTCATACATCCTGCTGATAGGCTGCTCACCTGTACTGACCTCATACATCCTGCTGATAGGCTGCTCACCTGTACTGACTCATACATCCTGCTGATAGGCTCCTCACCTGTACTGACCTCATACATCCTGCTGATAGGCTCCTCACCTGTACTGACCTCATACATCCTGCTGATAGGCTCCTTACCTGTACTGACCTCATACATCCTGCTGATAGGCCGCTCACCTGTACTGACCTCATACATCCTGCTGATAGGCTGCTCACCTGTACCTGTACTGATACTCAGTGTATAATCTATACATAAACACAGCAGCCGCCACCAATGCGGTTTTTCCCCTTAGTCCTAGTTCACACAGTATCGCGCGTCTTAAAGATGACGCTTAAAGATGACGCAGAACACAACATGACGTGGGCCGGGCATTACTACCTCACAGGCCGCGTCTGTGTGACACCCGGGTCATGTCCCTCCCGGTAACGGACTCCGCAGACAATATGGCGGCCGCGGCACCTGGACGCGAGCATGACCCCCGCGCACAGAACTTGGTATCTCCCACATCCGTCACACTGCACCCCCAACAAATAGTGATGGTACAACCCGAATCTGAGGACCGGGAGGGGTGGGACTTCCTGGACGCATCCATTGAGTGTACAAGAGAGGGGCGTGAGCGGCTTGCTACAGGCTTGAGTCTCCCAGGAGTGGCGGTTGTAGCAGGGAGCCCCCCTGTCTGGTCGCGGGGTGGTTCGGCCCGGGAGGGAGGATCCTGTGGAGGAGAGGAAGAAGCAGGTGAGAGCCGTCACCCATAGCAACCGGGGCAACCGCGGCCTCTCAGTGCCCCCCCCTCCTCCTCCTCAGTGTCTCCCCCCCCCCTCCTCCTCCTCAGTGTCTCCCCCTCCTCCTCCTCAGTGTCTCCCCCCCCTCCTCCTCAGTGTCTGTCCCCCCTCCTCCTCAGTGTCTCCCCCCCTCCTCCTCCTCAGTGTCTCCCCCCCCCTCCTCCTCCTCCTCAGTGTCTCCCCCCCCCTCCTCCTCCTCCTCAGTGTCTCCCCCCCCTCCTCCTCAGTGTCTGTCCCCCCTCCTCCTCAGTGTCTCCCCCCTCCTCCTCAGTGCCCCCCCCTCCTCCTGCTCCTCCTCAGTGTCGACCCCCTCCTCCTCCTCAGTGTCTCCCCCCTCCTCCTCAGTGTCCCCCCCCCTCCTCCTGCTCCTCCTCAGTGTCTCCCCCCTCCTCCTCCTCAGTGTCTCCCCCCTCCTCCTCAGTGTCCCCCCCCCTCCTCCTGCTCCTCCTCAGTGTCTCCCCCCTCCTCCTCCTCAGTGTCTCCCCCCTCCTCCTCCTCCTCAGTGTCTCCCCCCTCCTCCTCCTCAGTGTCTCCCCCCCCCTCCTCCTCCTCCTCCTCAGTGTCTCCCCCCCCCTCCTCCTCCTCCTCAGTGTCTCCCCCCCCTCCTCCTCAGTGTCTGTCCCCCCTCCTCCTCAGTGTCTCCCCCCTCCTCCTCAGTGCCCCCCCCTCCTCCTGCTCCTCCTCAGTGTCGACCCCCTCCTCCTCCTCAGTGTCTCCCCCCTCCTCCTCAGTGTCCCCCCCCCTCCTCCTGCTCCTCCTCAGTGTCTCCCCCCTCCTCCTCCTCAGTGTCTCCCCCCCCCCTCCTCCTCCTCAGTGTCTCCCCCCCTCCTCCTCCTCCTCAGTGTCTCCCCCCTCCTCCTCCTCTTCAGTGTCTCTCTCTCCCCCTCCCTTCTCCTCCTCCTCCTCCTCTTCAGTCTCTCTCTCTCCCCCTCCCTTCTCCTCCTCCGTGTCTCTCTCCCCCCCTCCTCCTCCTCCTCAGTGTCTCCCCCCTCCTCCTCCTCCTCCTCAGTGTCTCTCTCCCCCTCCCTTCTCCTCCTCCGTGTCTCTCTCCCCCCTCCTCCTCCTCCTCCTCAGTGTCCCCCCCTCCTCCTCCTCCTCAGTGTCCCCCCTCCTCCTCCTCCTCAGTGTCCCCCCCTCCTCCTCCTCCTCAGTGTCCCCCCTCCTCCTCCTCCTCAGTGTCCCCCCCTCCTCCTCCTCCTCAGTGTCCCCCCCTCCTCCTCCTCCTCAGTGTCCCCCCCTCCTCCTCCTCCTCAGTGTCCCCCCCTCCTCCTCCTCCTCAGTATCCCCCCCTCCTCCTCCTCCTCCGTGTCTCTCTCTCCCCCTCCCTTCTCCTCCTCCGTGTCTCTCTCTCCCCCTCCCTTCTCCTCAGTGTCCCCCCCCCTCCTCCTCCTCCTCCTCAGTGTCCCCCCTCCTCCTCCTCCTCAGTGTCCCCCCTCCTCCTCCTCCTCAGTGTCCCCCCCCTCCTCCTCCTCCTCAGTGTGCCCCCCCTCCTCCTCCTCCTCAGTGTCCCCCCCTCCTCCTCCTCCTCCTCAGTGTCCCCCCCCTCCTCCTCCTCCTCCTCAGTGTCCCCCCCCCCTCCTCCTCCTCCTCCTCAGTGTCCCCCCCTCCTCCTCCTCCTCAGTGTCCCCCCCTCCTCCTCCTCCTCCTCCTCAGTGTCTCCCCCCCTTCTCCTCAGTGTCTCCCCCCCTTCTCCTCAGTGTCTCCCCCCCTTCTCCTCAGTGTCTCCCCCCCCTTCTCCTCAGTGTCTCCCCCCCTTCTCCTCAGTGTCTCCCCCCCTTCTCCTCAGTGTCTCCCCCCCTTCTCCTCAGTGTCTCCCCCCCTTCTCCTCAGTGTCTCCCCCCCCTTCTCCTCAGTGTCTCCCCCCCTTCTCCTCAGTGTCTCCCCCCTTCTCCTCAGTGTCTCCCCCCCTTCTCCTCAGTGTCTCCCCCCCTTCTCCTCAGTGTCTCCCCCCCTTCTCCTCAGTGTCTCCCCTCCTCAGTGTCTCCCCCCCTTCTCCTCAGTGTCTCCCCCCCTTCTCCTCAGTGTCTCCCCCCCTTCTCCTCAGTGTCTCCCCCCCTTCTCCTCAGTGTCTCCCCCCCTTCTCCTCAGTGTCTCCCCCCCTTCTCCTCAGTGTCTCCCCCCCTTCTCCTCAGTGTCTCCCCCCCTTCTCCTCAGTGTCTCCCCCCCTTCTCCTCAGTGTCTCCCCCCCTTCTCCTCAGTGTCTCCCCCCCTTCTCCTCAGTGTCTCCCCCCCTTCTCCTCAGTGTCTCCCCCCCTTCTCCTCAGTGTCTCCCCCCCTTCTCCTCAGTGTCTCCCCCCCTTCTCCTCAGTGTCTCCCCCCCTTCTCCTCAGTGTCTCCCCCCCTTCTCCTCAGTGTCTCCCCCCCTTCTCCTCAGTGTCTCCCCCCTTCTCCTCAGTGTCTCCCCCCCTTCTCCTCAGTGTCTCCCCCCTTCTCCTCAGTGTCTCCCCCCCTTCTCCTCAGTGTCTCCCCCCCTTCTCCTCAGTGTCTCCCCCCCTTCTCCTCAGTGTCTCCCCCCCTTCTCCTCAGTGTCTCCCCCCCTTCTCCTCAGTGTCTCCCCCCCTTCTCCTCAGTGTCTCCCCCCCTTCTCCTCAGTGTCTCCCCCCCTTCTCCTCAGTGTCTCCCCCCCTTCTCCTCAGTGTCTCCCCCCCTTCTCCTCAGTGTCTCCCCCCTTCTCCTCAGTGTCTCCCCCCCTTCTCCTCAGTGTCTCCCCCCCTTCTCCTCAGTGTCTCCCCCCCTCCTCCTCCTCAGTGTCTCCCCCCCCCTCCTCAGTGTCTCCCCCCCTTCTCCTCAGTGTCTCCCCCCCTTCTCCTCAGGGTCTCCCCCCCTTCTCCTCAGTGTCTCCCCCCCCTTCTCCTCAGTGTCTCCCCCCCTTCTCCTCAGTGTCTCCCCCCCTTCTCCTCAGTGTCTCCCCCCCTTCTCCTCAGTGTCTCCCCCCCTTCTCCTCAGTGTCTCCCCCCCTTCTCCTCAGTGTCTCCCCCCTTCTCCTCAGTGTCTCCCCCCCTTCTCCTCAGTGTCTCCCCCCCTTCTCCTCAGTGTCTCCCCCCCTTCTCCTCAGTGTCTCCCCCCCTTCTCCTCAGTGTCTCCCCCCCTTCTCCTCAGTGTTCTCCCCCCTTCCTCCTCTTCCTCCGTGTCTCTCTCTCCCCCCCCCTCCCTTCTCCTCCTCTGTGTCTCTCTCTCCCCCCTCCCTTCTCCTCCTCTGTGTCTCTCTCCCCCCCCTCCCTTCTCCTCCTCTGTGTCTCTCTCCCCCCCCTCCCTTCTCCTCCTCTGTGTCTCTCTCCCCCCCCTCCCTTCTCCTCCTCCGTGTCTCTCTCTCTCACCCCTCCCTCCTCCTCTCCTGATGTTCAGGGGGTCACAGACGCTTATTCACCACAATCCTAATTATTCTGCTAATGATCTTTATCTCTAAATGTCCTAAATTGTTGATGTCTGATACATCACACCCCATATATATATACACATCACACACCCATATATATATATACACATCACACACCCCATATATATATATACACATCACACACCCCATATATATATATACACATCATACACCCCATATATATATATATACACATACACACCCCATATATATATATATATACACATCACACACCCCATATATAATATATACACATCACACACAGCCATATATATATATACACATCACACACCCCATATATATATATATAACACATCATACACCCCATATATATATATACACATCACACACCCCATATATATATATACACACACACACCCCATATATATATATATACACATCACACACCCCCATATATTATATATATATACACATCACACACCCATATATATATATACACATCACACACCCCATATATATATATACACATCACACACCCCATATATATATATACACATCACACACCCCATATATATATATACACATCACACACCCCATATATATATATATACACATCATACACCCCATATATATATATACACATCATACACCCATATATATATATATACACATCACACACCCCATATATATATATATATACACATCACACACCCCATATAATATATATATACACATCATACACCCCATATATATATATACACATCACACACCCCATATATATATATATATACACATCACACACCCCATATATATATTACACACATCACACACCCCATATATATATATATATACACATCACACACCCCATATATATATATATATATACACATCACACACCCCATTATATATATATACACATCACACACCCCATATATATATATACACATCACACACCCCATATATATATATACACATCACACACCCCATATATATATATATATACACATCATACACCCCATATATATATAACACATCACACACCCCATATATATATATACACATCACACACCCCATATATATATATACACATCACACACCCCATATATATATATACACATCACACACCCCATATATATATATACACATCATACACCCCATATATATATATACACATCACACACCCCATATATATATATATATATACACATCACACCCCCATATATATATATATATACACATCACACAGCCCCATATATATATATACACATCACACACCCCATATATATATATATACACATCACACACCCCATATATATATATATATACACATCATACACCCCATATATATATATACACATCATACACCCCATATATATATATATATACACATCATACACCCATATATATATATATATATATATATATATATATATATATATATACACATCATACATCCCATATATATATATATACACATCATACATCCCATATATATATATATACACATCACACACCCATATATATATATATATACACATCACACACCCATATATATATATATATATACACATCATACACCCCATATATATATATATACACATCACACACCCCATATATATATATATACACATCACACACCCCATATATATATATACACATCACACGCCCCATATATATATATATACACATCACACCCCCATATATATATATATACACATCACACGCCCCATATATATATATATACACATCACACACCCCATATATATATATATATAACATAATATATATATATATACATCATACACCCCATATATATATATATATATATATACACATCATACACCCCATATATATATATCTACATCACACACCCCATATATATATATCTACATCACACACCCCATATATATATATCTACATCACACACCCCATATATATATATCTACATCACACACCCCATATATATATATATATATATACACATCACACACCCCATATATATATATATATATATATATATATATATATATATATATACACATCATACACCATATATATATATATATATATATATATATATATACACATCATACACCCCATATATATATATATATATATACACATCATACACCCCATATATATATATATATATATATATATACACATCACACACCCCATATATATATATACACATCACACACCCCATATATATATATATATCTACATCACACACCCCATATATATATATCTACATCACACACCCCATATATATATATCTACATCACACACCCCATATATATATATATATATATACACATCACACACCCCATATATATATATATATATATATATATATATATATATATATATACACATCATACACCATATATATATATATATATATATATATATATATACACATCATACACCCCATATA